>NW_027518864.1:0-10000 GCF_043159265.1 Tasmannia lanceolata | reverse complement strand
AAAAATCAAATAGAAAAAATAAAAAAAGACAAGAAAAAAATATTTCTAACTACAGATACAGATATAAATATTAGTCCTAACAAGACAAGTTTTGATGATGAAAGATCGGAATCACAGAAACATATTTGGCAGAGATCAAAAAAAAGAAGTGCCCGATTAATACGTAAATCGCAATATTTTATAAAATATTTCATTGAAAGAATATACATAGATATCTTTCTATGTGCCATTAACATTCCCAGGATTAATACACAACTTTTCCTTGAATCAACAAAAAATCTTATCGATAAATATATTTACAATAATGAAACAAATAAAGAAGGAATTGATGAAACAAATCAAAATACAACTCAGTTTATTTTGACTATCCAAAAGTCACTTTCTATTTCGAATATTCGAAATAATAATTCACAGATTTATTGTAACTTATCTTTCTTGTCCCAAGCATATGTATTTTACAAATTATCACAAAACCAAGAAGTTATTAACAAGTATCACTTGATATCTGTACTTCAATATCATGGCGCATCTCCTTTTATTAAGCATAGAATAAAGGACTATTTGGGTACACGAGGAATTTTTGATTTCAAACCAAGACATAAGAAATTTTCGAATTCCAGAATGAATGAATGGAAAAACTGGTTAAAGCGTCATTATCAATACAATTTATCTCAGAATAGATGGTCTAGATTAGTATCGAAAAAATGGCGAACTAGAGTCAATCATCGTCGTACGATTGAAAATAAAGATTCCAAAAAATGGGATTCATATGAAAAAGAAAAAGACCAATTCATTTATTACGAGAAAGAAAATGATTGCGCGGTGAATTCATTGCCGAGTCAAAAAGAAAAATTTAAAAAACACTACAGATATGATCTTTTATCGTGTAAATATATTAATTATGAGGATAGGAAGAGCTCATATATTTATGTATCCCCGTTAAAAGTAAATGGGGGCCGAGAGATTCCCTATAATGACAACACACCTAAACCCGAATCATGTTATGTACTGGGGGATATAGCTATTAGTGATTATCTAGAAGAAGAGTCTATTATGGATACGGGTAAAAATCCGGATAGAAAATATTTTGAGTGGAGAATTCTGCATTTTTGTCTTAGAAAAAATATCGATATTGATACCTGGACCGATATGGATACTGGGACCAATATTAATAAAAATACTAAGAATGGGATTAATGATTATGAAATAATTGATAAAAAAGATCTTTTTTATTTCACGATTCATCAAGAAATCAACCCACCCAATCAAAAAAAAAACTTTTTTGATTGGATGGGAATGAATGAAGAAATGCGATATCGTCCCATATCGAATCTGGAATCTTGGTTCTTCCCAGAATTTGTGCGACTTTATGATACATATAAAATGAAACCATGGATCATACCAATCAAATTACTTCTTTTAAATTTTCATGGAAATAAAAACATTAGTGAAAATAAAAACATTAGTGAAAATCAAAAAAAAGATCTTCGTATATCATCTAATCAAAAAGAATATCTTGAATTAGAGAACCGAAATAAAGAAAAAGAAGAAGAACAGCCGGGCCAAGGGGATATTAGATCAGATGCACGAAACCAAGAGAATCTTGAATCAGATGCACAAAAAAAAAAAAAATATGTTGAAAAGGATTACGCGGAATCAGACATTAAAAAAAGGAGAAAGAAAAGAAAATACAAGAGCAACAGAGAAGCAGAACTAGAGTTCTTCCTAAAAAGATATTTGCTTTTTCAATTGAGATGGGACGATTCTTTGAATCAAAGAATGATCAATAATATCAAGGTATATTGCCTCCTGCTTAGACTGATAAATCCAAGGGAAATTGCTATATCCTCTATTCAAAGAGGAGAAATGCGCCTGGACGTAATGTTGATTCAGAAGGATCTCACTCTTACGGAATTGATAAAAAGGGGAATATTTATTATTGAACCAGCCCGCCTGTCTATAAAACGGGATGGACAATTTATTATGTATCAAACCATAGGCATTTCATTGGTCCATAAGAGTAAACACCAAACTAATCGAGAACGTCGAGAAAAAAAATATGTTGATGAGAATTCTTTCAATGGATCTATTGCACAACATGGAAAGATGCTTATGAATGGAGATGAAAATCATTATGATTTTCTTGTTCCTGAAAATATTCTATCTCCTAGACGTCGTAGAAAATTGAGAATTTTAATGTGTTTCAATTTCAGTAATGAGAATATTGTGGATATAAATCCAGTATTTTTCAATGAGAATAACGTAAAGAACTCTGGGCAATTTTTGGATGAGGACAAGTGTCTTGATACAGATACAAATAAATTCATTCAATTCAAATTATTTCTTTGGCCCAATTATCGATTAGAAGATTTAGCTTGTATGAATCGCTATTGGTTTGATACGAATAATGGCAGTCGTTTCAGTATGTCAAGAATATATATGTATCCACGATTCAGAATTAGTTAATGGTACATTTTATATACATCATGTATCATAGCCGATATATGAAGACAGACAGGTGTACACACACGTTGTGTTACATTACATTCTGACACATGATACTGATTCAATGACGTATCAATTGGACCTAGGAATGAATCAACAGAATCTTCTTAAACCCAAATCATTCTCTTTCGTGGGTCCAGAAATGTACCATCCCTTTCTATGTATTGTATCCGAATCAAATTACAAATTAAATTGGATTTATTAATTCAATTTAAATAGAAAAAGTTATTATATGAATAAATCCAGATTATTGTGTGTACCAGATCGAAATGACTGGCATTATCATTTTATTATTATTCCTGATCGGTAAAATCCATATTTGTGGGAACGAAAGAAAAAAAAAAAGAGAGAAGAATTATTCTTTTTTATGGTAAAAAATTTATTTATCTCGGTTATTCCGCAAGAAGAAAAAGAAAAAAACAAAGGGTCTGTTGAATTTCAAGTATTCAATTTCACCAATAAGATACGGAGACTTACTGCACATTTTGAATTTCACAGAAAAGACTATTTATCTCAGAGAGGTCTGCGAAAAATTCTGGGAAAACGTCAACGGCTGCTGGCTTATTTGTCAAAAAAAAATAGAGTACGTTATAAGGAATTAATTGGTCAGTTGGATATTCGGGAGCCAAAAAATCGTTAATTTGAGGATTCATTTGAATTTTTTGGTTTATTAGATCTTGAATTTTGATGAACTTTGTTTCGTTTTCAACAATTCATGGAATAATGAATCGGGGAAGAAAGCATATGACTGTACCGGCTACAAAAAAAGACCTCATGATAGTCAATATGGGCCCTCACCACCCATCAATGCATGGTGTTCTTCGACTCATTGTTACTCTAGATGGTGAAGATGTTATTGACTGTGAACCTATATTGGGTTATTTACACAGAGGAATGGAAAAAATTGCGGAAAACCGAACAATTATACAATATCTGCCGTATGTAACACGTTGGGATTATTTAGCTACTATGTTCACAGAGGCAATAACGGTAAATGCCCCCGAACAATTGGGAAATATTCAAGTACCTAAAAGAGCCAGTTATATCAGAGTTATTATGCTGGAGCTAAGTCGTATAGCTTCTCATTTGTTATGGCTTGGGCCTTTTATGGCAGATATCGGTGCACAGACTCCTTTCTTCTATATTTTCCGAGAGAGAGAATTGCTATATGATCTATTCGAAGCTGCCACAGGTATGCGAATGATGCATAATTATTTCCGTATCGGAGGAGTAGCTGCTGATCTACCTCACGGATGGATAGATAAATGTTTGGATTTCTGCGATTATTCTTTAACAGGAGTTGTTGAATATCAAAAGCTTATTACGCGGAATCCTATTTTTTTGGAACGAGTTGAAGGAGTGGGCATTATTGGTGGAGAGGAAGCAATAAATTGGGGTTTATCGGGACCAATGCTACGAGCTTCCGGAATCCAATGGGATCTTCGTAAAGTTGATCATTATGAGTGTTACGATGAATTCGATTGGGAAGTCCAATGGCAAAAAGAAGGAGACTCATTAGCTCGTTATTTAGTACGAATCAGTGAAATGACGGAATCTATAAAAATTCTTCAACAGGCTCTGGAAGGAATTCCGGGGGGACCCTATGAGAATTTAGAAGTACGACGCTTTGATAGAGCAAAGGATTCTGAATGGAACGATTTTGAATACCGATTCATTAGTAAAAAACCTTCTCCCACCTTTGAATTGTTAAAACAAGAACTTTATGTGAGAGTAGAAGCCCCAAAAGGAGAATTAGGAATTTTTCTGATAGGAGATAATAGTGTTTTTCCCTGGAGATGGAAAATTCGTCCACCGGGTTTCATAAATTTGCAAATTATTCCTCAGCTAGTTAAAAGAATGAAATTGGCTGATATCATGACGATACTAGGTAGTATAGATATCATTATGGGAGAAGTTGATCGTTGAAATGATAATTGATACGACAGAAGTACAAGCTATCAATTCTTTTTCCAGATCGGAATCTTTAAAAGAAGGCTATGGCCTTATAGGGACGCTTGTCCCTATTTTTACTCCCGTATCGGGGATCACAATAGGGGTACTCGTGATTGTGTGGTTAGAAAGAGAAATATCCGCAGGGATACAACAACGTATTGGGCCTGAATATGCTGGTCCCTTGGGAATTCTTCAAGCTCTAGCGGATGGGACAAAACTGCTTTTCAAAGAGGATCTTCTCCCATCTAGAGGAGATATTCGTTTATTCAGTATCGGGCCATCCATAGCGGTCATATCAATTCTACTAAGTTATTCAGTAATTCCTTTTGGCTATCGCCTTGTTCTAGCCGATCTCGGTATAGGTGTTTTTTTGTGGATCGCCATTTCCAGTATTGCTCCTATTGGACTTCTTATGTCAGGATATGGATCGAATAATAAATATTTCAGGTGGTCTACGAGCTGCTGCTCAATCTATTAGTTATGAAATACCATTAACTCCATGTGTGTTATCAATATCTCTACGTGTGATTCGTTGCAACATTAACTTTTATTTCTTTCCTTTATTTCTAGGAAAGAGGTTGAATGTATTGAATAGATATCTTGATTTTTTTATTCACCATTTAGGTTGATGAACTAAACGAGATGGTTATATGAGTGAAACAAAACAGCTTATGAATTCGCAGTAAGAAGATTGATTCTCATTCCCTATGTACGAGAGGAAAGTGTAAGTAAAGATAAGCGGTGGAAACTGTTTACCCCAAGATTGGTTGATTAGTCATCATGACTTGAAGCGGGTGCAAAAGATCAACTGTATGGAGTTTCTACAATTGTTATTGTATGCATTATCATATCGGGAATCAATCAAAAATGAGTGGACGGTTAGGAACACCAAGGTACACAAAGGATTCGTCATGGAAATAATGTAAGGTATCAAAAACCAAAGGGATATTTTTGCATAAAAGGAATCATAATGAGGGCTTTAAGTTGGTAGAAATGATCAAGCAGTACTTCCCCATGATTCCGATCCAGAGTATGCTCCTATCCACTGATTAAAGAAATGACTATCGGGAACGAAGTAATCCTTTATTTTTTTTTTGAGAATCCCCTCTTCTGCGAAAGAAGAACAGGAACGAAAGAAATGGAATGCAATAGGAAAAATAAATAGTAATAGATCTTTCTTTATTCTTTCTTTCCTCCATCCCATCCGTATTAATACAGATAGGCTTCTTATCATGATTCATGAAATGAACTAATGTAGAGTGTCTAATTCTTTTTCGTAATCGAAAGATATGGGTAGAAATATCTATTGATACAACGAGTATTTTATTGAAAGATTAAGCTATTACTGAACAAAGATAAATTGTAATATTAATTATAAAATAAATTATGAGAGCAATTCGGAAGCACTTTGAATTTGTTATTATAGCAGACAGAATTCCATTGGTCTAATTAGGGACTCCCTGATGCATCTTTACTCTATTCACTCTCAAAAAATGCCGAGGTAATACTGAATCAGTCCTTAGATTTATTTGTGGCCATCGAGGAGCCGTATGAAGCTGAGGTCTCATGTACGGTTCTGAAATAGCGATGGGAACAGTGATGTTATCATCGACTATGATTATCTAACAGTTCAAGTACAATTGATATAGTTGAGGCACAGTCAAAATATGGGTTTTGGGGATGGAATCTGTGGCGTCAACCCATAGGGTTTATAGTTTTTATAATTTCTTCCCTAGCAGAATGTGAGAGATTACCTTTTGATTTACCAGAAGCAGAAGAAGAATTAGTAGCGGGTTATCAAACCGAATATTCAGGTATCAAATTTGGTTTATTTTACGTTGCTTCTTACCTAAATCTACTAGTTTCTTCATTATTTGTAACAGTTCTTTACTTGGGCGGGTGGAATCTCTCTATTCCGTACATATTCATTCCTGAACTTTTCGGAATAAATAAAACGGGGGGAGTATTTGGAACAACGATTGGTATCCTTATTACATTAGCTAAAGCTTATTTGTTCCTGTTCATTCCTATCACAACAAGATGGACTTTACCTAGGATGAGAATGGACCAACTATTAAATCTTGGATGGAAATTTCTTTTACCCATTTCTCTGGGTAATCTATTATTGACAACTTCTTCCCAACTCCTTTCACTGTAACAGTATATGATACTCTAGATTCATAACCTCCCTTAAGCAAGAGAAAGAAATATCAAATTATTCATGGATAGCCACGATATGTTCCCTATGATGACTGGGTTCATGAATTATGGTCAACAAACAGTACGAGCTGCAAGGTACATTGGTCAAAGTTTCATGATTACCTTATCCCACGCGAATCGTTTACCTATAACTATTCAATATCCTTATGAAAAATCGATCACATCAGAGCGTTTCCGTGGTCGAATCCACTTTGAATTTGATAAATGCATTGCTTGTGAAGTATGTGTTCGTGTATGTCCCATAGATCTACCCGTTGTTGATTGGAGATTGGAAACAGATATTAGAAAGAAACGGTTGCTTAATTATAGTATTGATTTTGGAATCTGTATATTTTGTGGTAACTGCGTCGAGTATTGTCCAACAAACTGTCTATCAATGACTGAAGAATATGAACTTTCCACTTATGATCGTCACGAATTGAATTATAATCAAATTGCTTTGGGTCGGTTACCAATGTCAGTAATTGGGGATTACACAATTCGAACAATTATGAATTCGACTCAAATTAAAATAACCACAGATAAACCCCTTGATTCAATAACGATTACCAATGACTAAGATTCATTTTTGATCTAAAGGAGTGAAGCTTCTTTCATTTTGGTTGGTCAGTAACTACAAATCATAACTATTGATTGGTGAGAATCGCGGCTTGATTTGGATTTAGAATATATGAATATAGTCATGATGATTTCGGAATATCAAACTCCGAACTACTCTTTCGGATACAGAAGTGGAATTAGTCCAATAACTGTATCTACCTCAATCCAGACCCCATTACGATTCAATTAGAAACGTATCATATACAAGAAAAAAACAAGGTAACCTCTTTTTTCCTGGCTGGGTCAGTAAGGTCATGAAATATTTCAACTTTTTTTTATCTCTTATTTTATACATAATGGATTTACCTGGGCCAATACATGATATTCTTTTAGTATTTTTGGGATCAGGTCTTATACTAGGGGGTCTAGGAGTGGTATTACTTACCAATCCCATTTTTTCTGCCTTTTCATTGGGATTGGTTCTTGTTTGTATATCCTTATTCCATATTCTATCTAACTCCTATTTTGTAGCTGCTGCACAGCTCCTTATTTACGTGGGAGCTGTAAATGTCTTAATCATATTTGCTGTGATGTTCATGAATGGTTCAGAATATTACAATGATTTCTATCTTTGGACCGTTGGAGATGGGGTCACTTCACTGGTTTGTACAAGTATTCTTTTTTCACTAATTACTACTATTTCAGATACGTCATGGTATGGGATTATTTGGACTACAGGATCAAACCAGATTATAGAGCAGGACCTGATAAGTAATGTTCAACAAATTGGGATTCATTTATCAACAGATTTTTATCTTCCATTTGAACTCATTTCTATAATTCTTTTAGTTGCCTTGATAGGTGCAATTGCTATGGCTCGTCAGTAATAAATACTTAGAATTAGAAATGAATTAGAAATCCAAAATAAAATTAAAATAAATTTAAAATAAAAATAAATAAGGCCTTGTTCTGTCTTCTTGTATTGTTATTACATCCATTTTGCTTCAATTCAATTTATATATTTATTGTTCATATATTAAATTAAAAAGGGTTTTGTTTTAGTTCGATCCATTACCAATACCTTCCTTTGTTCCGTACTTGTTTTATATTCGAGTCAATCAGTGAAATTGTTGTTCATATTGAAATGAATCGAGATTGATGAGGAGTTGGTCAATGATGCTCGAGCATGTACTTATTTTGAGTGCCTATTTATTTTCTATTGGTATTTATGGATTGATCACAAGTCGAAATATGGTTAGAGCACTTATGTGTCTTGAGCTTATACTGAATGCGGTTAATATGAATCTCGTAACGTTTTCTGATTTATTTGATAGTCGACAATTAAAAGGAGACATTTTCTCGATCTTTGTTATAGCTATTGCAGCCGCTGAAGCAGCTATTGGGCCAGCTATTGTTTCGTCGATCCATCGTAACAGAAAATCAACTCGTATCAATCAATCGAACTTGTTGAATAAATAGTCATAATGATATAAAAAAAGACAGATATATATAATATTATATTCACCAATTAAAATTAGCATATATGACTCGTATGACCATGTTTGCTGAAACGTAAGAAATCAAAGTATCTTGGTCCTCTTTCCTAAACAGATCCAGAGGTAAATTGATTCTAAAAAAAAATCAATTCTGGTAAACTACTGATTCTATCTGGTATCTACAATATATGATTCATTTACTACCGATTTTACCAGATCGAAAATTGATAACGTTCAAAAAATTGATAGACACAATGTCACATTCAGTAAAGATTTATGATACATGTATAGGATGTACTCAATGTGTACGAGCCTGCCCCACAGATGTATTGGAAATGATACCTTGGGACGGATGTAAAGCTAAGCAAATTGCTCCTGCTCCAAGAACAGAAGACTGTGTAGGTTGTAAGAGATGTGAATCCGCTTGTCCAACAGATTTCTTGAGTGTCCGGGTTTATTTATGGCATGAGACAACTCGCAGCATGGGTCTAGCTTATTGATACGTTCCGTAAAACTCTACTTGAATCCATTTGATTCTTCTTTACCGACAAAAACCCGTACTCGAGAAAATATATTATTTCGAGCGCGGGTTTTTATGGTCAAAGTCTATCTTGTCTTTACCACGAGTTATTTTCCTTGGTTAACAATAATTGTTGTTTTTCCAATATCCGCGGGTTCATCAATTTTCTTTCTCCCTCATAGAGGAAATAAGGTGGTGAGATGGTATACTATATGCATCTGCTTGTTAGAACTCCTTCTAACGACCTATGCATTCTGTTATCATTTCCAATTGGACGATCCATTAATCCAATTGGAGGAGGATTATAAATGGATAAATATTTTGTATTTTCACTGGAGACTCGGGATCGATGGACTTTCCATCGGACCCATTTTACTGACGGGATTCATCACTACTTTAGCTACTTTAGCGCTTGGCCAGTTACTAGAGATTCGCGATTGTTCCATTTCCTGATGTTAGCAATGTACAGCGGTCAAATAGGATCATTTTCTTCTCGAGACCTTTTACTTTTTTTCATCATGTGGGAGTTAGAATTAATTCCTGTTTACCTACTTTTATCCATGTGGGGAGGTAAGAAACGTCTGTACTCAGCTACAAAGTTCATTTTGTACACTGCGGGGGGTTCCATTTTTCTCTTAATGGGAGTTCCAGGTATGGGTTTATATGGTTCCAATGAACCAACATTAAATTTTGAAACATCAGCTAATCGATCGTATCCCGCGGCATTGGAAATAATATTCTATTTTGGCTTCTTTATTGCTTATGC
>NW_027518863.1:27500-37232 GCF_043159265.1 Tasmannia lanceolata | reverse complement strand
TACAATCATGAAATTGAAAGTACCAGATATTCCTAGAGGCATACCATCAGAGAAGCTTCCTTGACCAATAGGGTAGATCAAGAAAACAGCAGTAGCAGCTGCTACTGGAGCTGAATATGCAACAGCAATCCAAGGGCGCATACCCAGACGGAAACTAAGTTCCCACTCACGACCCATGTAACAAGCTACACCAAGTAAGAAGTGTAGAACAATTAGTTCATAAGGACCACCATTGTATAACCATTCATCAACAGATGCCGCTTCCCATATCGGGTAAAAGTGCAAACCGATGGCTGCAGAAGTAGGAATAATGGCACCAGAGATAATATTGTTTCCATAAAGTAAAGAACCAGAAACAGGTTCACGAATACCATCAATATCTACTGGAGGAGCAGCAATGAATGCAATAATAAATACAGAAGTTGCGGTCAATAAGGTAGGGATCATCAAAACACCAAACCATCCAATATAAAGACGATTTTCAGTGCTGGTTATCCAGTTGCAGAAGCGACCCCATAGGCTTGGGCTTTCGCGTCTCTCTAAAATTGCAGTCATGGTAAAATCTTGGTTTATTTAATCATCAGGGACTCCCAAGCACACGGATTATCCATAAATAGAAATAGATAATCTATATAGAAGGCTTGTTATTCAACAGTATAACATGACTTATATGTCCGTGTCAACCAATATCAATATTAACAGATCCATATCAATATGTATAGATCCACCCGAACGATTTGTGAATGAAGTGAATTAAAAAAAAAGATGGCATACAGATTTATGCAATAACAAATGTTTTTTTGGATTTACTTTAACGTATGGTAATGGGTTGCCCGGGACTCGAACCCGGAACTAGTCGGATGGAGTAGATAATTTCCTTGTTTGCAATAGTAGAAAAAGATCCCTCCCCAAACCGTGCTTGCATTTTTCATTGCACACGGCTTTCCCTATGTATACATCTAAAACTCAGTTCCCTAGAAGGGACTCTAATAAACTTGAATACTCAGCTGAGTAAACCACTACTGCATAAGCATTTCAGTATTTAAATGAATGAAATTTTTTTGTTATTTTCTCTTTTCATCATTTAGGGATCATTTCTATTTACATGCTCTCATGATGAATCATTCATCATTGGTCAGGTCATTGATACGGATAATATCCAAATACCAAATCCGTTCGCTATGTGACCTATGAGAAGTGGAATAGGTTCTTGGGAAGATCAAAGAAAGAACTTGTTCTTCTTCCGTAAGGAATTCTTGGAAGAATTCCGAACCTAATCTTTTCAAAAAAACGCGTACCTTACTTTTATGTTTACGAGCCAAAGTTCTAGCACACGAAAGTCGAAGTATATACTTTATTCGATACAAAGTCTGTTTTTTTAAGGATCCACTGTGATAATGAAAAAGATTTCTACATATACGCCCAAATCGGTCAATAATATCAGAATCAGATGAATCGGCCCAGGCCGGCTTACTAATGGGATGCCCTGATACGTTACAAAATTTCGCTTTAGCCAATGATCTAATTAGAGGAATTATTGGGACTCTAGTCTCGAATTTCTTAATAGTAGTATCTATTAGAAATAAATTCTCTAGCATTTGACTCCTTACTACCGAAGGGTTTAGTTGTACACGCGAAAGATAGCCCAGAAAGTAGAAAGAATAATTGTATAATTGATTTATATGGATACTCTCAGGTTGAGACCACAAGTAAAAATGACATTGCCATAAATTGACAAGGTGATATTTCCATTTCTTCATCAGAAAATGAGTCCCTTTTGAAGCCAGAATCGCTTTTCCTTGATATCTGACATAATGCATGAAAGGATCCTTGAACAACCATAGGGTCTTCTGAAAATCATTACGAAGCACTACTAAAAGATGTTCTATTTTTCCATAAAAATGTGTTCGCTCAAGAAGGGTTCCCGAAGATGTTGATCGTAAATGAGAGGATTGTTTACGGAGAAAAACGAATATGGATTCGCATTCATATACATGAGAATTATATAGGAACAAGAAGAATCTTTGATTCCTTTTTGAAAAAAGGGAAATGGATTTCTTTGGAGTAATGAGACTATTCGAATTACGAGACTCGTAGAGAAAAAATCTCAACAAATGCAAAGAGGGAGCATCTTGTATCCAGCAGCGAAGGGTTTGAACCAAGATTTCCAGATGGATGGGGTGGGGTATTAGTATATCTGACACATGATTTAAATGTGAAAATTTGTCCTCTAAAAAGAGAAATATTGAATGAATAGATCGTATATGAGATTTTGCTATTTCTTTTTCTTCTAGGGAAGATACTAATCGTAGTGAGAATGGAATTTCCACAATGACTGCAAAAACCTCTGACATCATTTGAGAATCAAAATATTTGTTGTTCCCAACAAATAGATTTTGTTTAGAATCTTTAACCGAAAGAATCAAATGATTCTGTTGATGCATTCGAGTAATTAAACGTTTCACAATTAGTGAACTGAATTTATTGTCATAACCGAAAATTTCCATGGGTTTGTAAAGAATCGATCCATTTAAACCATGATCATGAGCAAGTGCATAGATATACTCCTGAAAGAGAAGCGGATATAGGAAGCATTGTTGTCGAGATCCGTCTATTTCTAAATATCCTTGTAATTCCTCCATTTGAAATGATACTTGAATCAAAAGCATAGAGATTTCTTGGGTTATCAAATAATACATAGTGCGATACGGTCAAAACAAGGTATCAAGGTATATAGTAATAAAAGAATCGATTAAGAAAAGAATGGATACCCCGGAGACAAGGAAGCCAATCAACAGATCCTCCATTTTTCCATCTAATTTTTTGTTTCGTTATAGTTACAAGAGATGACTGGAAATCCTTTATTTTTGCAAGCCGATCGCTCTTTTGACTTTGGAAAAATTCTCTTTATCAGTATACCGTTCTTCTACACATTCGTTTCCACTCCATAATCGAGAAAGAAAAGAATATTTAATAGTTAGGATTCATTAAAAAAAGGAATCGATAATCTACTCACAGGAGAACCCTTTCCCCCATCAGGCACTAATCTATTTTTAACATCTAATTAGATCGGGTAATCATTCGAATTAAGAACAAAAGCTCGTTACTTTTGGTTTCCCTATAATTGGAGCGATAGAGCCCTATCCATTTATTCACTCGATCCAATGGTGAATTGGTTTGGTCCCGTTCCAAGAATCAAAACAAGATTTTGTACCGATTCGGTAAGGATAAAGTATTATCAACAAAATTCTCCATTGATACGACATGCTATTTTTTCCATTCATTCCCTTTCAGGATCAGTCGTGGTCTTACAAACTATACCAATGGTATGGACGAATCCCTTGCTTCATCCAAATGTGTAAAAGATCATAGCCGCACTTAAAAGCCGAGTACTCTACCGTTGAGTTAGCAACCCGGAAAAATATGGTGTGTAGATACGATCGGAATAAAAATAAAACTCAAACCAAGAGATTGGGATTGGATTGCTCGACCCCGTCAAAACATTGAACTAGTAACAAACAAATCTAAAAGAAAATTTGATGATCAATTATGAACATCAAAATGAACAGATTAGATGAAAATACAACGAATTCCCGGATCAATATAGATGGATGCCAAAATTTATGGATCATCCATATTTTTATCAATATTTTTTTTTTTCATTTTTCATTAAGAAGATACTTCTTGTGTCGCAGCGAATCTGGCGAACTCACCATTTGAGTGAAATTGAAATAAAGTAAAGAAATAAAGAAACAAACTTATGAGGCTGGGATAAATGGATCTATTTATCCACGATCAAATTATATTTGATCGATACAACATTGTCAATATGAATTGAATGTTGGTTGAGAAAACAAATTCAATTAAAGAAAATAAGTACTTGTGTTGGATTGACACTACACAGATCAGAAATGAAGTGTGGATGGGGGAATAAATAAGAAAAAAAAAAAAGTAGGAAAAAAATCTCTAGTTTATTCAATAGAGGTACAATAAACAAGATTGACCCCTTGTTTGTTGGTGGAGTCCCAACGAAAACAATCCGATTGATGGTAATCCCATACCATCATTTTCTAGATCCGATTATTTCATCTATTCACTCGAGATTTTTTTTTCTATCTGTCTCATATCAATAAAAAAAGATTTTTTTTCGTTATCGTTATCTGATATGGGATTATAGAGGAGCAATAGTGAATAGGTATGAATAGAGTAAGAAAAATCGGAGTGGTGGAGAAAGAATTACACAAAGCTCGATAAGATACTGGGCACCCCCCTTTTTTGTTTATTTCATTTATTTCATTTCGTTTGATTAATTCGAAGTTCCTTAAAGACCTCTGCCTTCTTTGAAATATCATGAACAGTTCCTGTAGGTTGAGCGCCTTTTTCAAGGAAATATAGAATAGCAGGAACGTTTGAATAAGTTTGATTCTTTATCGGATCGTAAAAACCCACTTTACGAAGATCTCTTCCTTCTCTTTGGGATCGAACATCAATCGCAATGATTCGATAGATGACTCATTGGGATAGATATAGATGAACAATGCCCCCCCTAGAAACGTATAGGAGGTTTTCTCCTCATACGGCTCGAGAAAGAATGATTCGAGTTTGAATTTATGCTATGCATATCATATAGTGACAAATGTATCCATAAAATCATCAATTAGACTATAAGTTGAGTCGTTTTTTTTGTTCTTCCTTCCTTTCCTTTCCTGAAAAAAAAAAAGAAATATCATTCGTACTCATAACTCAAGTTGGGCAATTCTCAAAGAGCTTAAAGGGAAATCCTTGGACATTTGTTGAGCCGTCTCTAACCTCTTTTATTTGTCCCGCCTAGAATCTCTTTTTCTTCCTCATTCTGATCTAGTTCCAGTTGTTGAGACAATTGAAAATGGTGTTTCCTTGTTCCGGTATCCTTTATCTTTGCTTTGAATCATTGGGTTTAGACATTACTTCGGTGATCCTTAATCGTTTCAAAATGGTCGCAACATACCTTTTGTTATTTCTTTCTATTGAAAGAATCATACGAACGATTGATTCCCCTGTAATACACTTTTGATCAAAATAGTTTTACCAATTCCGGCAAATTTTACTTTGTTTTTTTTTATTCGAAACTTGTTGGAATTTGAACCTTTGGATTTCTATATCGAAGATATACTTACGAAGTTGTTCCAACTTATTGATTGGCACTAACCCTAGATCCTTCCCCTTGATAAATGAATCAATACTTTATACTCGAGCTACATCATGTACTATTTACAACCCCCAATTTTGGGGGGTCCTAGTAGAACAGAACAAACTATGTCGAGCCAAGAGCATCTTCATTGATATATAAAATGGTGGATGCAAGAATCCACAGCCGATCATGTCTTTCAAGTCGCACGTTGCTTTCTACCACATCGTTTCAAACGAAGTTTTACCATAACATTCCTCTAATTTTGAACCGGTATGGAATTGATTCAATATGGAATCCGGAATAGTCATTGGCTCAATCGGTACGCTCAATCGGTACACAGCAGTCCATACTTTTATATTTATATATATATAAATTATATATATAAATAGATATTTATATCTATATTTTGATTTTGATATATATTTTGATATCTATATTATAGATATTTTGATATATATATGGATGGATAGGTATTCATCTAGAGAAGGCCCCACAAGCAAAGACAAAGATTCAATCTTACCCCATATTCGACCGTATGAATGAAACACATTTCTAAAAAAGACGAATAAACGAATTACTTAACACTTCTTTACATCTACATCTTCAACAGATTGTTCGGGACAATCAATCATGAAGGATCCAACTCTTTCTCGAACAACTAAATTAAAGAAAGGTCTTTAATTAGATTCTCAATACTCAATACCGGAACAAAATAAGTCATTAGCCAAATAAGCTATTCCAATGACTCGGAAAAGTCGCAAATGAATCGATTATAGACTAGGTTCATCAATCTCGCGCTTCTTCAAGTATCTAAGGATTGATAAAGGAATCATGAAAAAAGGTTTCAAGAATTTCCTACTTCGACATCATAATTTCCTACTTCGACATCATTATCATTAATGGAAATAAGTTTTCCTGTAATGACTAAATTTGATCATCATAAGACATAAGAGAAATCCATGTTCCTTTTCCAATTGAATCATTAATGATTTAAAGCAGGTAGATGGATCGAGAAACAAATTCAATTTATTTGTTTTCATGGGGATGGGATGGATGGAAAAAAGCTCTCATGTAAGATAAGATTAAGGTTGTTATTCTTCCATCTGATTGATAAAACCAGAACCGTAGGAGTATGATCTTTCCGTATCCATCAGATACACAGAACAATTGTCAACGGGAGTAATCATAGATATTTAAGGTAAGGTATCAAAGATCTTTTTCACCGCAGCCGAAATACCGGTATCACTGAAATAGAACAAACAATAACAATACATGTAGGCATGGTTCATTTTATACAGATTTTGCTTTACTTTAGGTTTAGTAACCCTTCCATAAATTCTATCAAGTCAAAAGTAAAGTGAATGGAATATATGAATCTTCCTCCCAATCACTACATTGACTTCCAATTATTTATTGTAGCCAGATGCAAAAAAAAAAAAAGCAATTAGGCTCAAAGAAAAAAAATCTGTTCCATATTGCACTTTATTGTTTATTAATGAGATCCGGACGACACAGATATTGAAAAATTGATACCTTCCATTGCCGATTAACTCGAATTCTATGGGGATCATGAATCATACCCCAAGACAATCAAATAATAAAAGATCCTCTTGCGGTATGTTATATTATCTTGTATAGGTACAAAGCAAAATGGGTCCAGATCAATTCGTTGTTCTTAATTTTGATTTTACCCCACCCACACCCAGTCTTAAGAACTTTAATCCCAGTGATGTAATTAGTCCCAAGAACTCCCTCCTGTTTAGGATTCAGGATCCACATAGAATTAGTCATTTTGACTAACATGTTTAGTTTCGAAAAAATAGAGATCTTATCTTTCGCATTTCAACTTAGAATGCATCATGTGAGAATCAAAATATAATAGATGGGCATAAAGTTTCTATAAGTGACTAACTTACCCCAATATGAATATGAGTAGAGCGGGACGGGCATACACTGAACGGCCCATCCCATTTTTTTTTTAATTCAACTTTGATCTATGTTCCCATCCTACCTAATATCAAAAAGGTAAAAGATGTTTATTTCCATCCGCAATTTATACTCGATTCTTTTTCTTACAATTGGAAATCGAAAGGAATCTATGATTCATAGAAGAATCATTAGAACTCAGAAAGAAAAATTGGATCATATTGTATCCAACCTTATACCTTATACTCTTAAACAGAAGATTGTTAAAGAGAACAATCTTTGTTTTGATAGAAGCGGTCTGGGACGGAAGGATTCGAACCTCCGAGTAACGGGACCAAAACCCGCTGCCTTACCACTTGGCCACGCCCCATTTAGATTTCAATTCGACACTAATAAACACTAATATTGTTATTGGTTATTCGTCAATTCCAGCCCAAATATCTATGGAATAGGTTGTTGCTAGGATTCTATACGTGTAAATGTAGAATGAAAATGAATTCATTGATCATTCCATATAAGTCAATTAAGATATTGTATGAAAGTATGATTCCTTCTATTCTCATTTGAGAATTGAAGGATTTTTGATTGGGGGAAGTTCAAAGAAAAAGAAAGAAGGATTTTTTGTCTTCTCTTCTTTCTTAATTTTTCCCTTATATCAATAACTCAATAAAAATGAAATTATCTCCAAGAACGAAATATTTCTTATGCTTAATATCTTTAGTTTGATCTGTATCTGTCTTAATTCTGCCCTTCATTCGAGTAGCTTTTTCTTCGCCAAATTGCCCGAAGCTTATGCTTTTTTCAATCCAATCGTAGATTTTATGCCAGTCATACCTGTGCTCTTTTTTCTCTTAGCCCTTGTTTGGCAAGCTGCTGTAAGTTTTCGATGAGATCTTTAATACTGTCCTAGAAACATTCATATTCATGATTTATTCGATAAAATAAATTCAACTCTAACATAACAATTGATAAGATCAGATAAGTCTTACATTATGAACCCTCGATTCAAAGATTGAAATTCTTTTGCTTTTTGATAGCCGCGATGAATCTGGATCACCTAATTTCCGCATTATGCCCTTCCAGTTCCAGGGGTCAAAGACCCCATTATGGTACCCCATAATACCTAATTGGGGTATGACAAGATAATTTTGGTAACAAAGGAATTCCTGCAAATTCCTTTCTTTTCTAGAAACCACTTTTTCATTTCTTTTCTTGGTGTCAAGGATATGTGGTACAAAAATAGAGAATCTATTCCCTTATTTCCTTTGCAAAAAACAAAAAAAAAATGATCTTGGAGATTGTGCAATGCTTACTCTCAAACTCTTCGTTTACACAGTAGTGATATTCTTTGTTTCTCTCTTCATCTTCGGATTCCTATCTAATGATCCAGGACGTAATCCTGGACGTGAGGAATAAAAAAATCAGAGATTTTTCATTATTTCCTTGCTTGATTTCTGCATTTTCCTATGCTTTTCTCTATTCCAGACATTTAACTATGATAAAGGACTTGATATTTTTTCGAATTCGAAAGATAAATCTCAAGTGATCCGAGGGAACGGAGAAAGAGGGATTCGAACCCTCGGTACGAACAGCTCGTACAACGGATTAGCAATCCGTCGCTTTAGTCCACTCAGCCATCTCTCCCAATTACAAAAAGATAATTCATATGCGACGCCTGAAGTAAATATTGATCAAAGTCTTTCTTTATCTTTATTTATTTATTTTATACATTTATTTATACTTACTATATTATACTTACTATATATATACGAATTATCTTTATTTATTTATTTTATACATTTATTTATACTTACTATATTATACTTACTATATATATACGAATTTTATCCGCAATTCAATTTGGATAACGATTCGAAACAGATATCTCCAATAGAAAGAGTACGTCTTTGATTTCGTCCGAAGGGTTCTTTTATTCCCCCGGCCTGGCCAGTACAGTACCTAGCCAGGCCGTTCCTTCTTTTGTTCCAATGAATCATGGATCAAATTATTTTTCTGATTTGAAAACCAAATTGTTATTGAAGCAGCAACAAGAGCAAGAAGGACTATTTCCATTCCTATGATAGGAGTTTCATTTCTTATTATTTTTTCTTTTTCCTTTTCTCGATTTCCCTACTGGAATAAAAAAACATACATATTCTATTTCTATTAGAACTCATTTATTTCTTCAAGGGACAAGCTTTGTTTGAACATTTGAGTCCACAAACACAAACAAAATGAATACTATGATTTTTTACTAGATCTAATTGACCCCAATTCAGAAGATCGGACAGGTGAATGAATAGGGAAGAAAGGAATAGCTTCGAAAAAAGATAAGACTCAAATTAAAACTCTCCTTCTTTATTTTTATTTTTTTGAGAAAATCGTTTCTTTGCTTGAAAGACTCGAGGAAGAAGTTGAAAAAAAAAAATGGAGCTATGGATTCTTGCGCAACTTAACTCAATCTTATGTTCCGACTTAAATGGATCTTTCAGGCCGGGACTGTCAGTAATAACTCCACCAGCAAAAGAAAAGATATAACTTGTTATTTAAATGAGCCCCCATTCTCTTCTCCTATTTCATCAAGCCTTCCCCCTGGAACACATCAGCACTCCAATTTTCATGATTCTGATACTATC
>NW_027518863.1:12500-25000 GCF_043159265.1 Tasmannia lanceolata | reverse complement strand
TTCCTGTTGCTTTTACAGAACTTCCCTCTTGTATCATCAAACCGTCACCCATTAATACAACACCAACATTATTTGATTCCAAATTCAGAGCAATGCCTACGGTACCCTCTTCAAATTCTACTAATTCCCCTGCCATTACTTGATCAAGACCATGAATACGAGCAATACCGTCGCCTACTTGAAGTACGGTGCCGGTATTCACAATCGTGACTTCTCTATTATATTGTTCAATACGTTCACGGATAATATTACTAATTTCGTCGACTCGAAGGGTTACCATTAGTGTCTCTTAATTCTTTTTCGGAAGCAAAGCGAGAAAAAAAAATAATGCCTACAGTGGAAGGGCTAATCAGTTATTTCTTTCATGGCCCCGAGCATGCCAATATTAGCACTGATGGTGCGTAAATGTAACTCACTGTTCAAACAACTATTCAGAGTTCCTAGAGCTCCTTGTAAGGCTTGCTGGAACACTCGTTGTCGTACCTGATTGATTGCTCGTTGTTCTTCAAAACTAATGGTTTCATTTTTGAAATTTTCTAATCGTTCCAAATTATTATAAGTAGCATTAATCAAATTCTCTTTTTCTCGTTCTATCTCAGAGTATCCATTCATTCTAAACTCATCTGCTTCCATTTCCACTTTCCGTAAGCGAGCCCGGGCTTTTTCGAGCTGCTCAATGGCTCTTCCACGTAGTTCTTCTGAATTTCGAATAGTACTCAAGATCCTCTGTTTTCGATTATCTAATAAATCACTTAATGAAAGTAGATTATCTTCCCATTCATTTCACAACTAAACTTCCATGATCTCTTCCCGAACCAAACATGAATCTTTCAATTCATTTGGCTCTCACGCTCAGTTACTTAATGGGCATTCCCATATCTTTTAATGTAATGAGCCTGCCCTCTCTTCTCTGTTCGTATTCCACGATATCGAAACTGATACAAGACCAGAACAGAATATTCGGAGGACTCTTCCGACCAGACAAAAAATCTGTAATTGTCAGCAAAGTTGTTTATTTTTTTTTTTATTTATTATTTTATGAATTTTTCATTTTTTTTTTTCTTCAAATCCAAAGAATTCTTCTTATTTTATACACAGGCCGTCGATTTAGCGTTGGATACAAAAAGGGGGCGAGGCACCCATTTGTTTTTTTTTTTCATTTTTCAATAAATGGTTCAAATCATTTTATTGATATGAGTGTTCTATATCAGATAAATTGCCAACTATTCTATTCATTTTTAAACCATATCCGTACTAACGTAGTGGTAGAAAGAGTACCATGTTGTGCCTGGACTTCAAACGGTTTAGCTTTAACCATGTTAATGGTCCCACATTATTGGTTGATAGAGAATCAAAGTCGATTTACCAATGAGTCACGAAATGCTATGGTTCTTACATATGATTTCTGAATTTATTCAGAAGTAATTCGTTGAGATCGTGCACCTTTCTTTCCTAGTTATAACTTTCCTATTTATAAATAAATAAGTAAATAAGTGCAGCTGGTTGGATCCAGCCTATTCTTGAAATACACAACTCGCACACACTCCCTTTCCAAAAAAGATCAATACACCAAGCACTACACTTAGATTTATTGGATTTGTTGCTAAAATATCGGTATTAAGCCCGAAACTCCCGGCGTATGACCAGTGACCCAAGGAAACGAAAGAATCGGTTACATTTTTCATATGCTCTCCTCTTATAGATAGGACTAACAAAATTAATTGAACAGAGTTTTCTTTATTGTATAATTTCGCCCCACTTTTGATTGATTTCTTTTTATTTATTTACTTATTTATAAATATGAATTTATTTATAAAATAGATTCATTTCATTTTGAAATTTCATTTATTCTTTATTATTATTTCAATTGAAGTTCCCAATCCAATAAAATACTTATTAATATGAGGTCCCGGGTCTCATGCCAATTGCGAAATACCTCGTTTGTTACAACGCTTCCTAAAAGTGAAAAAAAAAAAAGGGTTCCATTAAGGATGGAAAGGAAGAAAGCGAGTGGATCTACTAATTCCTCATCCTCAAATCAGCCTTTTCCCTGGGGTGGGGTATTGTCTCAACGAATAAGTGGTTGTAGGAGTAAAGTGTTGATATAATTCGAAGAAGCAAGCGGCAAGTTCACGGCAATCAAATAAGAAAAAAATAAGTACGTATTTTTCACATTTATAGGATTAAACAAAAGGATTCGCAAATAAAAGCGCTAATGCCACGACCAGTCCGTAAATTGTTAAAGCTTCCATAAAAGCCAGACTAAGCAATAAAGTACCTCGTATTTTACCCTCTGCTTCTGGTTGTCTCGCAATACCTTCTACAGCTTGGCCCGCAGCAGTACCTTGACCAACTCCAGGTCCAATTGAAGCAAGCCCTACGGCCAATCCAGCAGCAATAACGGAAGCGGCAGAAATCAGTGGATTCATGGTAAGCTCCTCGCACCAAAATAAAGAAATGGTTAATGATACAATCACTGAATTATGACTTATTATTCCATCACTAAGATCCATCGGGTCGAAGTAACTAAGAACTCCAAATTGAAGTGATGATATTACTGAATCATCATAACTGCTTCAATATCTCGTTTTTAGTTCCTATCCATGGAGTCTTTGTAAAGTCATACGATTCTAGTTCTTCCATTTCTTTGTTCCGAACCACTCTTTCAATTCTTCGCTCTTTCTCTTCTATATCCTTAACTTCATCTGTTTATTCATTCAATCCACAGCCAAAGATGAAACGGAAGTCCTTCCGTTGGAATCCATCTAACTTCAGTGGGATGGGAAATAATATATATGGATAGTCCATATATAACTCGTGAATATCTAATATCACATATACATATGTTTCTTCCATAACGTAAACCATTCGTATCTTATATTGAATTGGATTATAGAATCATTCTTCGAAACATACACAGGGATTGAATTATAGCCATTACATATACCCAGCTCAACCTCCCTAACCTACCTTTTTCTGAATCTTATTTGTTTGTAAACTTTTCTCTTCCTTTTCTTTATCATTATTGCGCATTGATATAAACGGATGGATTCATCAGCCCGAACCATTCCATATCCATATCAAGATTTGATTGATCCAATTGCAGACAATTTTTGTCAACCATTGAATTGATAGAACATAGTTTTTTTGTTTAGGCATACGTCGGAAACAGATAACATAACAATTCTTTCTTATTCAAATTATGAATCGTAATACCGTAATCGTAATTGACTGATATAAATAGAATATCAATTGGAGAGGTATGACGTAAATGGACCAAACGGGAATCTTAGGAAAAAAGATCTTTTCGATCTCTTTCCTTTTTTTTTTTTTAATTCCCTAATATCGTACATCTTTATTGACCCTACTCTAAATCGTATCTACCATATTTGTAGATATCCATCATGTTCCCCAAGTAGATTATCTTGAGCCACCCATGAGTTGGGATAGTCTTGTTTTTTTTTTCAAAAAAAAAAAAACAAGACTATTTTGGAAGCTAGTCAATGATGACCCTCCATGGATTCACCTATATAAGCCGCGGCTAAAGTCGCAAAAATAAGAGCTTGAATCCCGCTTGTGAATAATCCAAGAAACATGACAGGTATAGGAACCACTAAAGGTACTAAAGAAACAAGAACAACAACTACTAATTCATCAGCCAATATATTCCCGAAAAGTCGAAAACTAAGTGATAAAGGTTTTGTGAAATCTTCTAGGATGTTAATTGGTAAAAGTATTGGAGTTGGTTGAATGTATTTACCGAAATAGCCCAATCCCTTTTTAGTAAGACCCGCATAGAAATATGCCACTGACGTGGGTAAAGCTAAAGCAACAGTAGTATTTATATCATTCGTGGGTGCAGCTAACTCCCCATGAGGTAACTGTATGATTTTCCGAGGTAAAAGAGCACCTGACCAGTTAGAAACAAAAATAAATAGGAACATAGTTCCAATAAAAGGAACCCAAGGACCATAATCTTCTCCAATCTGAGTTTTGCTCAAGTCTCGAATGAATTCAAGTACATATTCGAAGAAATTCTGACTGTTAGTTGGAATGGTTTGTGGGTTCCGAACAGCTATAGTGGCTGAACCTAATAAGATAGCAATTACGACCCAAGAAGTGATAAGTACTTGGGCATGGACTTGGAAACCCCCTATTTGCCAATAGAAATGTTGGCCTACTTCCACACCGGATAGATCGTATAACCCTTTGAGTGTGTTGATGGAACATGGTAGAACATTCATATTGCCCTCTGACAGAAATAGAACTTAAAAAAGAATTATTTTGATTCAACCCTCTCTTTCTCGACTCGACTACTTTAAATCGTATATTTAGGATACCAAGTAATCACATAATATCCCCAGTGATTTTGATCTCTTTTTTGAGATTCAGAAATAGTAACCGATTAAATCAATCTATGGGGTTCAAAAAGTCATTGGCTTATCTTATTATTAATCAACGATTTCTTATATAGCTAGAACGACCCTCACAAATTGCGGATACTAATTTGTTAAGAATCAATCGGATTGACGCTATAGCGTCATCGTTGGCTGGAATAGAAATATCTGCGAGATCCGGGTTACAATTTGTATCGATTAAGCAAATCGTCGGAATCCCTAAAGTGAGACATTCTCGAAGAGCCGTATATTCTTCTTGCTGATCAACGATGATTACAATATCGGGTAAGCCCGTCATATATTTGATCCCACCCAAATATGTTTGCAGGTGAGATAATTGTCTCTTCAACATTGCTGCATCTCTTTTCGGTAGACGGTTGAGTTTCCCCGCCTTTTGTTCCGCTTTCAAATCCCTAAACTTATGAAGTCTCGTTTCTGTAGTGGACCAATTCGTTGACATACCACCGAGCCATTTTTTATTAACATAATGACACCGAGCCTTTATTGCAGCTGATGCTACTGAATCAGCTGCTTTATTTTTGGTACCAACTATTAAGAAGTGTTTTCCCCTACTTGCTGCATCAAAAACTAAATCACAGGCTTCTGACAAAAAACGAGCAGTTCTAGTAAGATTTGTAATATGAATACCTTTACGCTTTGCAGAGATGTAAGGTGCCATTCTAGGATTCCATTTCCTAGTACCATGACCAAAATGAACTCCTGCTTCCATCATCTCTTCTAAATTAATGTTCCAATATCTTCTTGTCATTTTTCCCCACACTTTCTCTTTTTTTTTTTTTTAAGAGACGAGGTACCCTGAAATAAATAATTGTTCCGACGGAACCTTCTCCCGGAGATTGACCCTTGATACATGGTCCAAGTGATTAATTCCTTTCTATTCGTTATTATCTTTATTACCCAATAAAAAGACCGGACCATACCATATAATTAAAGTTAAAAGAAAAGAATCAATTTGCTCTTAGGAATCATGAAATCCCGTAAATTATTGTTCTGGTGTATTATGGAAATTATTTGGGATGTAAGAACCAAATAATTCTCTGTGGTGGAACAAAATATCTCTAATTTCCCCCTCGAATAGATTCTTCTTTTTGATTTCCAAGGGAATGTTGTTGTCTTGCCTTGAACGGTGCACTAATCCCTTGAATCCGGTACCAACAGGTATCATCCCCCCCAGAACAACGTTCTCTTTCAGGCCTTTCAACCAATCAATACGACCTCGTAGAGCGGCTTTTGCTAAAACTCGAGCAGTTTCTTGAAAACTTGCTTCGGATATGAAACTTTGAGTATTCAGAGATGCCCTGGTAATTCCCAATAAGATGGCTCGGTAACAGATCGCTTCTTCCAAAGCACGCCCTGTTCGTTCCGCTCGAAACAATCCTATTAGTTCTCCGGGTGAAAAAACATTAGACATTCCATCTTCTGAAACCAACACTTTTGATGTTATTTGACGTACAATAATCTCTATATGCCTATTATGGATTTGCACCCCCTGGGATCGATAAACCCTTTGGATCTTATTAACCAAAGAGATACGACTTTGCGCTATGGTTAGCTCAGCACCAATCAAGAATTCCCACGGAATTCCAAGAATTCTTTTTATATGTTCGTTCCAACCCTCAACCCTCTTTTCTAGGTTCATCGATATTGAATCAATCGAACGCACTTCTAACACTTGTTCCACTTTTGGAAGACCTTGCGTTATATCACCCGATCTCGATTTTTCATATATAAATGTAACTAATGTATCCCCTTCGTAAAGGATTTCTCCATAATGACCATGAACGGTTGCCCCTGGGGTGGCCAAATGAGGCTTAGCTGATCTTATGACTAAGGAGTCAACATGAACAATTAGAACTTGACCAGATTTTATCTGTGGTCCATATTTGGATATACATACATTTTCACAAATAAACTGTCCGAGGACAATTATTTTGGATGTCTTCTCACAATAATCGTGATGGAGAAAGCACCAAGTCAAATCGAATGGATGAAAAATGATGTTCCTGCATGGATAGGGATTATAAATTCTCCCATTTTCATCCATTAAATAATATTTAAGTACTTGTAAAGTCTGTTTTAAATTGTCAAGTAGCAAATATTTATTTAACAAGATCTGATTATGAGTTATTAAATAGTAAGGTGAATAAAAATTCGCAATTTTAGGTACAGTCCCTAAGGGACCCAACGAATTCCTAATCGGAATCATGGGATCCTCTTTAATTTGAATTGATTCTTTTGTCACATTGTGAGATTTAGAACCATTGAATGGACCAATTCGAGAACAATTGGATAATGACAAAATTAGAAAAGATTGGCATTCCTTATTTCTATTCAGCAACGTACGAATAGTTCCTTGATGTTGGGTAAGTGATTGAATCCTCCTCGCCTTGGAATAAAAAGGATTGATATTGGTGTGATCTGATCCATTATCTGGGATCAATCCCGAACCCGCCATATCATTCCTTTTTCCGATATACGAAATAGGGGACTTCACTAAGTCAATTCTTATGAAATCTCGAATCAGATCATTTGCCCTCACTTCAACAATGGAAGCCTGAACCTTTTCTATAGAACCATTTCGGTCTTGGTCCCAATTCAATACTAAACAAGTACGAACTAATTGAATACTTGTGTAATAAATTCCTCGAATTGGTTTGCCATTTCTATAAAGGATATAATTTTCAACTCGGAATTTCACATTATCCCTTTCTTGCAACAGATCCTGGGGAAAAAGCGTTGCTAAATTGATACCATCAGCTATTTCATATGTGACTACGGATCGAACCGAAACAAAATACTTTTTCTTGGTAGGTGTGATCCGTTGGACATAGATCCAATTTTGTAATTTTTTTGATTCCTTAGAATTTTTTTTTCCCGTTCCTGGTGGTATCAAGATGCCGCTGTGCCGGGAGATCTTATCTGTCTCTCCAGGAAAATGGATATCTCCAGAAAAGATTTTCAGTTCAATCCTTTTTTTTTTTCTCTCCACTCGGACTAATCCACCTACGCGGCTTCTTGTATTTAAAGTGATTCGTGTATCGACTCCAATGATACTATTGTTCTGTACCATTATGGACG
Organism: Tasmannia lanceolata; assembly: GCF_043159265.1. Taxonomy (NCBI): domain Eukaryota; kingdom Viridiplantae; phylum Streptophyta; class Magnoliopsida; order Canellales; family Winteraceae; genus Tasmannia; species Tasmannia lanceolata. Next base: position 17,504 of record NW_027518863.1, on the reverse strand, counting down.
AAGAGCCAGGTAAGATATGCACTTCTTCGGGAATGAAAAAAAAGCGATCTACTTTCATTTGGTATTTCGGACTAAATTCCTTTGCTCCTCGATACTCAATCAAATCCTCTTTTTTGACGATTGAATCCACTTCTACAGTCCCATACTTAGTAATTCCTGAACTGCTTCTTCTGTATCGGGGATCGTCGAAATAAGCAAGAATACTATTTCTACGTAAAATACCATTTATGGGTATTTCAATCGAGATACCAGAACGAGGCATTAGTTCTTTCTCTCGTTCTTGATCATATTGGAATGGGATGATGAATCTATTTCTTCGCCTTTTCGCCAATAAATCAGAATTCTCGTGGAGAATGGCAGGATATATGAAATTCCAACGACCATTGGATATGATTCGAGCAGGTCCTGAATAATCAAGAATCTTTCCCTCTTTTTTACCGGAAGGATCTGAACTAAACAATTTGTGTCTCACTCGATCATTAGTCACTGAGAGGTCAGAACTCTCTCTCTGTTCGACAGAAAGAGAATGAATGTTCATTTGATCTTGATCCTTGTGGAGCGAAAAAGGCACTATACTAGATCTGCACGGACCCCCCGATAATATCCATAAATGACTTGTTTTAGGTAAGAGATGAACATTACCATATGTATATTCAGGTGCATGGTACACATCGGTACTCCAGTGCATTTCTCCCTCTGAGTCAGAATAAATATGTTTTCGAACTCTCTCTTTAAAATTGAAAGTGGATGTTCCAGCGCGAATCTCGGCAATCACTTGTTCTGATTCTACATATTGATCATTTTGAACTAAAAGAAAACTTTTTGGTGGAATATTCACATTATGTAGAATATCCTGACTCTCAATAGTGACATACAGGTCTATATAACATAGAAAAGCAGGATGCCCATGACGTGTACGTGTGGGATGAACCAAATCCTCATTGAATTTTATTTTTCCATTAGAGGGGGCTCGTACATGTTCTGCAGTACCACCTGTGAATACTCCACCGGTATGAAAAGTTCTTAATGTTAGTTGAGTCCCTGGTTCCCCAATTGATTGACCCGCAATGATACCTACTGCTTCTCCCAATTCGACCAGGTCACCATGAGTGGGACTCCGACCATAACATAATCGACAGATCCAAGATGTACTCCTGCAAATAAAGGGGGTTCGAATATATATTGATTGTGCTCGAAAGGTTATGAATCGATTGACAAGCCCAACCCCAATATCTTGATTTCGAGCGGCAATGCATCGTAGACCCATATATATATCGTCTGCTAATACACGACCAATTAGTGTTTGGATCAACATTTTTTCCGTCATCCCATTTCGAGGACTCACGGAAATACCTCGGATAGTGCCACAATCTGTTCTACGTACAACAATGTGTTGAACTACTTCAACAAGTCGACGCGTGAGGTATCCAGCATCTGATGTTCGTACAGCAGTATCCACAACTCCTTTGCGAGCTCCGTAGCAAGAAATGAGATATTCCGTTAAAGAAAGTCCTTCGCGTAAATTGCTTTGAATGGGTAAATCAATCATTTGTCCTTGGGGATCCGACATTAATCCTCTCATACCGACTAATTGGTGTACCTGAGATGCATTTCCCCGAGCTCCCGAAAAGGACATTATATGGACTGGATTAGAAGGATCCGTCATCCTAAAATTAGGATGCATTTCTTGTCTCAAATATTCACTTGTAGCATACCATATCTCAATGGATTGACGTAATTTTTCTACCGCGTGTACATTCCCATAATGATGGTGCTTTTCCAAAATCAAACTTTGTTGTTCAGCATCTTGGACTAGCCATCCCTTAGAAGGTATTGTTAAAAGATCATCAATTCCTAATGAAATGGATGTAGCAGTGGCTTGCTGGAAACCCATAGTCTTTACTTGATCCAGTATGTGTGATGTATATGCCATTCCGAAGTGATCTATTAATCGACTAATAAGTCGTTTCATGGCAGTTCCATCTATCACTTTATTGTGAAAGACCAGATCGGCCCGTTCCGCCATAAGTACCATCCATATTCTGTTGAGTAGGATTCGACAATAGGTTTGAGTCAGTGATTCGAAGACTTCCTTTCCTCTATCTTGATTCACGTATCAATTCAGGAATTAGGATACCGGTTGAACCGTAGAGACCCGAATTCACAAGGTATCGTATCACATAATTACTTAGCTTAGGTACCTTATGAGTAGGCTCGGCAAAACCCCTGTATGGCTTCTTCTATTTCTCGATAAAAAGAAATATGACCAATGGTGGTTCGAATGTATATACAAAGGATTTCTTTTTTGACACTTCTTACTAGTAGATAGTGCCCATAAATCTCATGATAGGTACCCAAAGATTCATATTGAACTTCGATGGGCACTTCTCTTGGGGCAATGAAACGTTGATCTAGTCGCCACCGGAGCCACAAAGGACTATCTAAATTGATTCGTTTCTGCCGGTAAGCTCCAAGTGCATCATAGGAACTACAAAAATAGGGTTCTTTTTCTTTCGTATACTTATAGTTATTATTATACTCGTAAACTGTTTCATTTTGATAGTTTCTGTGATTCCATGGATTATACCTATTTGCACAAATACCTCGACGATTTCCGATGGTTAATACATAGAGTCCAATAAGCATATCTTGGGTTGGTATGGAAATGGGATCCCCAATAGCTGGAGACAAGAGATTCATATGAGAAAACATAAGTAAACGAGCCTCTGCTTGAGCTTCCAAAGATAAAGGTACATGAACAGCCATTTGATCCCCATCAAAGTCTGCATTGAATCCCTTACGAACTAATGGATGTAAACAAATAGCACGTTCCTCCGCTAAAATAGGTTGGAACGCCTGTATGCCTAATCTATGCAGGGTGGGTGCTCTATTCAGCAATATGGGGTGCCCTTGCATAACTTCTTGAAGTATTTCCCATACAATTGGTTCTTTTTCCCGAATTTTACTTTTTGCAATCCCTATGTTGGAAGCAATATGTTGTCTGATTAGACCACGAATTACAAATGTCTGGAAAAGTTCTATTGCTATTTCTCGAGGTAATCCACATCGATGTAATGAAAGCGAAGGGCCCACGACAATGACGGAACGCCCCGAATAATCGACCCGTTTACCAAGTAGAGTCTCACGAAATCTTCCCTCTTTGCCTTCAATTACATCTGAAAACGACTTGTAAACTTTATTATGACCATCCCTCATTGGTTGCCCGCGGATCCCATTATCAAGAAGTGTATCTACGGCTTCTTGTACCAATTTCTCCTGACACATTACTGATTCCCCTGGCGTAGATCTACTTGTTGTTAATGGATCGGTAAGAGTATTGTTCCGATAGATAACTCTTCGATAGAGTTCATTAATATCCGAACTCATTGGTTTACCCCCATCTATCTGAATGATTGGTCTCAACTCCGGAGGAAGAACTGGTAATAGGCACAAAACCATCCGTTCTGGTTCTACATTTGTTCGAACAAAATGCTTAGCTAATTCCATGCGTCTAACCAAAAAATCCTTTCTTCTTCCAACTTTTCTATCTTCCCATTCATTCCCAGTGTACCTTTCTTCCCCTAATTCCTTCCATTCCACCAATGAATGATCTGTAATAATTCGCAAATCTGGATCGGCTAATTGTTCTCTGATAGCACTTGCTCCAGTAGAGATTTCTCGATTTCGAAATGTATCGAAGCCTTGGGTAGTAAAAAAAAGTGGGATGCTATATTTCCGGGATTGTATTTCATATTCGAATGAACCTCGTAATCGTAAGAAAGTCGGTTTTTTAACTATGGGCCTAGCAAAAGAAAAATTGGGATAGGTTCCTATAGGATCCCCCCCTTAAAAACCGGACATGAAGGTTTCCTCTCATCCGGCTCAAGTAGTTACACCAAATAAATAATAAATAAAGGGGGTCTCACTTTCAAATTTTGTTCTAGAAACCCCCATAAAAATCTACTCCTTACTCAAGTTCCCAGTGAGAACCAACCTATATTTCATTGATTCATTTTTACTTTATATTTTATTTTCGGAATTACTTATTCATTATTCAATTACGACATAAATAAAATGTGAAATTGTTGAGTAGCCTACGTCCCCTCGAATGATGAATCCCCTTAAAGGAATACCTTGGAACTCATAAGGGATTTACTTGTCTATGTATCGTTCCATTCGATCTTTTAGGTCCCTACTTCACCTCGACGGTTATGCTATGATGTCCCTTGAAGCATATATGCGATGGATAGATTCCTGTAACCATGTCATATTTGTTTACTTGAACAGAAAACAGAATTTATTTCTAAAAGAAATGGAGTGGCTAATTCCAAGAAAGAATTCTTTTTTTTTTTTCACGAGGTACAGCTAGCAATTCCTATTTATATGTTACGGAATCGACCATGGATCAATTCCCCCTTTATTTGGAAGTATTGAATACACCCATAATTCTGAGCTTCATGTTCTTCTTCTTCCTCTCCCAGGAGACATGTCAGAGCCAGGGGCATCCCAATCGGATTAAATGGGATGACAGTTTCTCATTCCGAATCTGTAAACTCATAATTTCGATCAAATCACACATCGCAGTATACTAGGCTTTCTAATTCCTTAAGGGGTTTATCTAAAAGATTCGCGATATAACTAGGAAGACGTTTAAAATACCACACATGAGTCACTGGACATGCCAGTTTGATGTATCCCATTTGATATCTTCGTATCCGAGAATCAACAAATTCGACTCCGCATTGTTCACAAAATTTCGGGTCTTCTTTTTCATCTCCGATCACTCGATAATTTCCACAAGCACAAATTCCACTTTTTATAGGTCCAGAAATTCTTTCACAAAACAATCCATCTTTTTCCGGTTTATTGGTTTTGTAATGAAAAGTATAGGGTTTTGTCACCTCTCCAACTATCTCTCCATTAGGTAGTATTTTGTTAGCCCAAGCACTTATTTGTTGAGGAGAAACTGATCCAATTCGAAGTTGTTGATGTTTATACCTGTCG
>NW_027518862.1:22500-32917 GCF_043159265.1 Tasmannia lanceolata | reverse complement strand
AGCCTTGCACACGGGCCTGGCACACAAGCCTTGGGCACTAGCCTTGCGCACTAGCGTTCCACATGAGCCTTGCACACTAGCCTTGGACACTAGCCTTGCACACAGGCCTTGCACACTAGGCATGCTTGGGCGAGCTGATCCCGCATCAAGTCGACGGGTCTAGGCATTCTTGGGCGCAGATCCCGCATCGTCTCGTCGCGTCTGGGCGCAAACACGTCGCGTCTCGTTGCGTCTTCAGAAGTCGTCGCTAACAGCACCTTTGGTTGCCACTGGTGGTTAGGCTGGTTGGTTGCGCAAACCCTATAGGAGGGTGGCATGCTGGTGGGCGTTTTTGCCCGGATAGGCACTAGAATGTGCAGATTTTGGGCGTTTTTGCCTGGATAGGCTAAGGAATGGGCATGCTTTGGGCGTTTTTGCCCGGATAGGCACCGGAATGCTTGGCCTTGGCTTGTCCTAGCAAGGCATTGCTGGGTTGGGCTCCCTTGGCCTTTTGGGCGCCTTGGACGATGTCTTGCGAAGACCATGGGCACAAGGCCATGGCATATGGTGAGGAAAGGACCACGGTTGCCAAGGTTAGGCACCGGAATGCTTGGCCTTGGCTTGCCAAAGCAGGGCATTGCTGGGTTGGGCTCCCTTGGCCTTCCGGGCGCCTTGGACACTGTCTTGGGAAGACCATGGGCACAAGGCCATGGCATATGGTGGGGAATGGACCACGGTTGCCAAGGCTAGGCATATAGAGAGGAATTGCATTTTTGCCCGGATAGGCACCGGAATGCTTGGCCTTGGCTTGCCATAGCAGGGCATTGCTGGGTTGGGCTCCCTTGGCCTTCCGGGGGCCTTGGACGCTGTCTTGGGAAGACCATGGGCACAAGGCCATGGCATATAGTGAGGAATGGACCACGGTTGGCAAGGCTAGGCATATAGAGAGGAATGGACCACGGTTGCCAAGGTTGCGCAAGTTTTGGGCATTTTTTGCCCGGATATGCCCAAGTATGCCCCGATAGGCCCGTTACGCCCCGGTATGAACGCGTATGCCCGGATAGACTCGGTATGCCTTGGGATACATGCGTATGCCCCGATAGGCTTGGTACGCCCCGATATGCGCACGTGTGCCCCAGTAGGGCTCGGTATGCCCCGGTATGTACGCGTGTGCCCCGATAGGCCCGGTATGCCCCGATATGCACACGTGTGCCCCAATAGGGGTCGGTATGCCCCGGTAGGTACGCGTGTGCCCCGTAATGCACGTTTCGCAGATCTCCCCGCATGTCCCGCCCCTATATGTAATACTTACTTACTTACTTACTTTCTTTCTTGCTTGCTTGCTTGCTTGCAATGGTTGGGAGTGCCCGGCATGCCCCGCTGCAGAGACCAAGGGCGCAATGACTTGGCACCGCGGATGCCGGGACTCCGGCACTTCCCGTGGCACTGATGGTTGGTTCCAAAGACAAAAGGCCGTGCAAGGCCACCGCACCGCGGATGATTTTGCTCGTGCTGGCGCCGTTGTGTGGCCAAAGAACATGCGCGAATGCTCGTGTCGGAAGGGTTGGTGTCCTGGCCCCGCGGGTGTCACGAATGCTCGGTTGCGAAGACCATGGGACCAGAGCCATGGCACGTCGGATGATGGCTCCAGCTGGCGCCCCGGCACTTTCTGTGGCATTGATGCTCGGTTTCAAAGACAAACGTGCGCAGGGCCAGGGGACCGCGGATGACTGCTCGTGCTGGCCCCGTTGGGCGGCATTGATGGTCGGTTGCAAAGAAAATGCGCGATTGCTCGTGTCGGGGCCCGGCAAGCCAAGGCCAAGCGAGCCATGGCACGTCGGATGATGGCTCCAGCTGGCGCCCCGGCACTTTCTGTGGCATTGATGCTCGGTTTCAAAGACAAACGTGCGCAGGGCCAGGGGACCGCGGATGACTGCTCGTGCTGGCCCCGTTGGGCGGCATTGATGGTCGGTTGCAAAGAAAATGCGCGATTGCTCGTGTCGGGGCCTGGCAAGCCAAGGCCAAGCGAGCCATGGCAACGCGGATGATGGCTCGCTAGTGCTGGCGCCGTGCACAGTGGCCTCGCACACTCGCCCTGCACGCTTCCCTTGCACGCAGCCTTGCACCCTAGCCATGCAAACTAGCCTTGCACGGTAGCCATGCACACAAGCCGTGCACATTAGCCATGCGCACAAGCCCCGCACACTAGCCTTGCGCACAACCCTTGCACACAAGCCATGCACTCGAGCAATGCACACAAGCCTTGCACTCAAGCAATGCACACAAGCCCTGGACACTAGCCTTGCACACGGGCCTGGCACACAAGCCTTGGGCACTAGCCTTGCGCACTAGCGTTCCACATGAGCCTTGCACACTAGCCTTGGACACTAGCCTTGCACACAGGCCTTGCACACTAGGCATGCTTGGGCGAGCTGATCCCGCATCAAGTCGACGGGTCTAGGCATTCTTGGGCGCAGATCCCGCATCGTCTCGTCGCGTCTGGGCGCAAACACGTCGCGTCTCGTTGCGTCTTCAGAAGTCGTCGCTAACAGCACCTTTGGTTGCCACTGGTGGTTAGGCTGGTTGGTTGCGCAAACCCTATAGGAGGGTGGCATGCTGGTGGGCGTTTTTGCCCGGATAGGCACTAGAATGTGCAGATTTTGGGCGTTTTTGCCTGGATAGGCTAAGGAATGGGCATGCTTTGGGCGTTTTTGCCCGGATAGGCACCGGAATGCTTGGCCTTGGCTTGTCCTAGCAAGGCATTGCTGGGTTGGGCTCCCTTGGCCTTTTGGGCGCCTTGGACGATGTCTTGCGAAGACCATGGGCACAAGGCCATGGCATATGGTGAGGAAAGGACCACGGTTGCCAAGGTTAGGCACCGGAATGCTTGGCCTTGGCTTGCCAAAGCAGGGCATTGCTGGGTTGGGCTCCCTTGGCCTTCCGGGCGCCTTGGACACTGTCTTGGGAAGACCATGGGCACAAGGCCATGGCATATGGTGGGGAATGGACCACGGTTGCCAAGGCTAGGCATATAGAGAGGAATTGCATTTTTGCCCGGATAGGCACCGGAATGCTTGGCCTTGGCTTGCCATAGCAGGGCATTGCTGGGTTGGGCTCCCTTGGCCTTCCGGGGGCCTTGGACGCTGTCTTGGGAAGACCATGGGCACAAGGCCATGGCATATAGTGAGGAATGGACCACGGTTGGCAAGGCTAGGCATATAGAGAGGAATGGACCACGGTTGCCAAGGTTGCGCAAGTTTTGGGCATTTTTTGCCCGGATATGCCCAAGTATGCCCCGATAGGCCCGTTACGCCCCGGTATGAACGCGTATGCCCGGATAGACTCGGTATGCCTTGGGATACATGCGTATGCCCCGATAGGCTTGGTACGCCCCGATATGCGCACGTGTGCCCCAGTAGGGCTCGGTATGCCCCGGTATGTACGCGTGTGCCCCGATAGGCCCGGTATGCCCCGATATGCACACGTGTGCCCCAATAGGGGTCGGTATGCCCCGGTAGGTACGCGTGTGCCCCGTAATGCACGTTTCGCAGATCTCCCCGCATGTCCCGCCCCTATATGTAATACTTACTTACTTACTTACTTTCTTTCTTGCTTGCTTGCTTGCTTGCAATGGTTGGGAGTGCCCGGCATGCCCCGCTGCAGAGACCAAGGGCGCAATGACTTGGCACCGCGGATGCCGGGACTCCGGCACTTCCCGTGGCACTGATGGTTGGTTCCAAAGACAAAAGGCCGTGCAAGGCCACCGCACCGCAGATGATTTTGCTCGTGCTGGCGCCGTTGTGTGGCCAAAGAACATGCGCGAATGCTCGTGTCGGAAGGGTTGGTGTCCTGGCCCCGCGGGTGTCACGAATGCTCGGTTGCGAAGACCATGGGACCAGAGCCATGGCACGTCGGATGATGGCTCCAGCTGGCGCCCCGGCACTTTCTGTGGCATTGATGCTCGGTTTCAAAGACAAACGTGCGCAGGGCCAGGGGACCGCGGATGACTGCTCGTGCTGGCCCCGTTGGGCAGCATTGATGGTCGGTTGCAAAGAAAATGCGCGATTGCTCGTGTCGGGGCCCGGCAAGCCAAGGCCAAGCGAGCCATGGCACGTCGGATGATGGCTCCAGCTGGCGCCCCGGCACTTTCTGTGGCATTGATGCTCGGTTTCAAAGACAAACGTGCGCAGGGCCAGGGGACCGCGGATGACTGCTCGTGCTGGCCCCGTTGGGCGGCATTGATGGTCGGTTGCAAAGAAAATGCGCGATTGCTCGTGTCGGGGCCTGGCAAGCCAAGGCCAAGCGAGCCATGGCAACGCGGATGATGGCTCGCTAGTGCTGGCGCCGTGCACAGTGGCCTCGCACACTCGCCCTGCACGCTTCCCTTGCACGCAGCCTTGCACACTAGCCTCGCATGCGAGCCTTGCACCCTAGCCATGCAAACTAGCCTTGCACGGTAGCCATGCACACAAGCCGTGCACATTAGCCATGCGCACAAGCCCCGCACACTAGCCTTGCGCACAACCCTTGCACACAAGCCATGCACTCGAGCAATGCACACAAGCCTTGCACTCAAGCAATGCACACAAGCCCTGGACACTAGCCTTGCACACGGGCCTGGCACACAAGCCTTGGGCACTAGCCTTGCGCACTAGCGTTCCACATGAGCCTTGCACACTAGCCTTGGACACTAGCCTTGCACACAGGCCTTGCACACTAGGCATGCTTGGGCGAGCTGATCCCGCATCAAGTCGACGGGTCTAGGCATTCTTGGGCGCAGATCCCGCATCGTCTCGTCGCGTCTGGGCGCAAACACGTCGCGTCTCGTTGCGTCTTCAGAAGTCGTCGCTAACAGCACCTTTGGTTGCCACTGGTGGTTAGGCTGGTTGGTTGCGCAAACCCTATAGGAGGGTGGCATGCTGGTGGGCGTTTTTGCCCGGATAGGCACTAGAATGTGCAGATTTTGGGCGTTTTTGCCTGGATAGGCTAAGGAATGGGCATGCTTTGGGCGTTTTTGCCCGGATAGGCACCGGAATGCTTGGCCTTGGCTTGTCCTAGCAAGGCATTGCTGGGTTGGGCTCCCTTGGCCTTTTGGGCGCCTTGGACGATGTCTTGCGAAGACCATGGGCACAAGGCCATGGCATATGGTGAGGAAAGGACCACGGTTGCCAAGGTTAGGCACCGGAATGCTTGGCCTTGGCTTGCCAAAGCAGGGCATTGCTGGGTTGGGCTCCCTTGGCCTTCCGGGCGCCTTGGACACTGTCTTGGGAAGACCATGGGCACAAGGCCATGGCATATGGTGGGGAATGGACCACGGTTGCCAAGGCTAGGCATATAGAGAGGAATTGCATTTTTGCCCGGATAGGCACCGGAATGCTTGGCCTTGGCTTGCCATAGCAGGGCATTGCTGGGTTGGGCTCCCTTGGCCTTCCGGGGGCCTTGGACGCTGTCTTGGGAAGACCATGGGCACAAGGCCATGGCATATAGTGAGGAATGGACCACGGTTGGCAAGGCTAGGCATATAGAGAGGAATGGACCACGGTTGCCAAGGTTGCGCAAGTTTTGGGCATTTTTTGCCCGGATATGCCCAAGTATGCCCCGATAGGCCCGTTACGCCCCGGTATGAACGCGTATGCCCGGATAGACTCGGTATGCCTTGGGATACATGCGTATGCCCCGATATGCGCACGTGTGCCCCAGTAGGGCTCGGTATGCCCCGGTATGTACGCGTGTGCCCCGATAGGCCCGGTATGCCCCGATATGCACACGTGTGCCCCAATAGGGGTCGGTATGCCCCGGTAGGTACGCGTGTGCCCCGTAATGCACGTTTCGCAGATCTCCCCGCATGTCCCGCCCCTATATGTAATACTTACTTACTTACTTACTTTCTTTCTTGCTTGCTTGCTTGCTTGCAATGGTTGGGAGTGCCCGGCATGCCCCGCTGCAGAGACCAAGGGCGCAATGACTTGGCACCGCGGATGCCGGGACTCCGGCACTTCCCGTGGCACTGATGGTTGGTTCCAAAGACAAAAGGCCGTGCAAGGCCACCGCACCGCGGATGATTTTGCTCGTGCTGGCGCCGTTGTGTGGCCAAAGAACATGCGCGAATGCTCGTGTCGGAAGGGTTGGTGTCCTGGCCCCGCGGGTGTCACGAATGCTCGGTTGCGAAGACCATGGGACCAGAGCCATGGCACGTCGCATGATGGCTCCAGCTGGCGCCCCGGCACTTTCTGTGGCATTGATGCTCGGTTTCAAAGACAAACGTGCGCAGTGCCAGGGGACCGCGGATGACTGCTCGTGCTGGCCCCGTTGGGCGGCATTGATGGTCGGTTGCAAAGAAAATGCGCGATTGCTCGTGTCGGGGCCCGGCAAGCCAAGGCCAAGCGAGCCATGGCACGTCGGATGATGGCTCCAGCTGGCGCCCCGGCACTTTCTGTGGCATTGATGCTCGGTTTCAAAGACAAACGTGCGCAGGGCCAGGGGACCGCGGATGACTGCTCGTGCTGGCCCCGTTGGGCGGCATTGATGGTCGGTTGCAAAGAAAATGCGCGATTGCTCGTGTCGGGGCCTGGCAAGCCAAGGCCAAGCGAGCCATGGCAACGCGGATGATGGCTCGCTAGTGCTGGCGCCGTGCACAGTGGCCTCGCACACTCGCCCTGCACGCTTCCCTTGCACGCAGCCTTGCACACTAGCCTCGCATGCGAGCCTTGCACCCTAGCCATGCAAACTAGCCTTGCACGGTAGCCATGCACACAAGCCGTGCACATTAGCCATGCGCACAAGCCCCGCACACTAGCCTTGCGCACAACCCTTGCACACAAGCCATGCACTCGAGCAATGCACACAAGCCTTGCACTCAAGCAATGCACACAAGCCCTGGACACTAGCCTTGCACACGGGCCTGGCACACAAGCCTTGGGCACTAGCCTTGCGCACTAGCGTTCCACATGAGCCTTGCACACTAGCCTTGGACACTAGCCTTGCACACAGGCCTTGCACACTAGGCATGCTTGGGCGAGCTGATCCCGCATCAAGTCGACGGGTCTAGGCATTCTTGGGCGCAGATCCCGCATCGTCTCGTCGCGTCTGGGCGCAAACACGTCGCGTCTCGTTGCGTCTTCAGAAGTCGTCGCTAACAGCACCTTTGGTTGCCACTGGTGGTTAGGCTGGTTGGTTGCGCAAACCCTATAGGAGGGTGGCATGCTGGTGGGCGTTTTTGCCCGGATAGGCACTAGAATGTGCAGATTTTGGGCGTTTTTGCCTGGATAGGCTAAGGAATGGGCATGCTTTGGGCGTTTTTGCCCGGATAGGCACCGGAATGCTTGGCCTTGGCTTGTCCTAGCAAGGCATTGCTGGGTTGGGCTCCCTTGGCCTTTTGGGCGCCTTGGACGATGTCTTGCGAAGACCATGGGCACAAGGCCATGGCATATGGTGAGGAAAGGACCACGGTTGCCAAGGTTAGGCACCGGAATGCTTGGCCTTGGCATGCCAAAGCAGGGCATTGCTGGGTTGGGCTCCCTTGGCCTTCCGGGCGCCTTGGACACTGTCTTGGGAAGACCATGGGCACAAGGCCATGGCATATGGTGGGGAATGGACCACGGTTGCCAAGGCTAGGCATATAGAGAGGAATTGCATTTTTGCCCGGATAGGCACCGGAATGCTTGGCCTTGGCTTGCCATAGCAGGGCATTGCTGGGTTGGGCTCCCTTGGCCTTCCGGGGGCCTTGGACGCTGTCTTGGGAAGACCATGGGCACAAGGCCATGGCATATAGTGAGGAATGGACCACAGTTGGCAAGGCTAGGCATATAGAGAGGAATGGACCACGGTTGCCAAGGTTGCGCAAGTTTTGGGCATTTTTTGCCCGGATATGCCCAAGTATGCCCCGATAGGCCCGTTACGCCCCGGTATGAACGCGTATGCCCGGATAGACTCGGTATGCCTTGGGATACATGCGTATGCCCCGATATGCGCACGTGTGCCCCAGTAGGGCTCGGTATGCCCCGGTATGTACGCGTGTGCCCCGATAGGCCCGGTATGCCCCGATATGCACACGTGTGCCCCAATAGGGGTCGGTATGCCCCGGTAGGTACGCGTGTGCCCCGTAATGCACGTTTCGCAGATCTCCCCGCATGTCCCGCCCCTATATGTAATACTTACTTACTTACTTACTTTCTTTCTTGCTTGCTTGCTTGCTTGCAATGGTTGGGAGTGCCCGGCATGCCCCGCTGCAGAGACCAAGGGCGCAATGACTTGGCACCGCGGATGCCGGGACTCCGGCACTTCCCGTGGCACTGATGGTTGGTTCCAAAGACAAAAGGCCGTGCAAGGCCACCGCACCGCGGATGATTTTGCTCGTGCTGGCGCCGTTGTGTGGCCAAAGAACATGCGCGAATGCTCGTGTCGGAAGGGTTGGTGTCCTGGCCCCGCGGGTGTCACGAATGCTCGGTTGCGAAGACCATGGGACCAGAGCCATGGCACGTCGGATGATGGCTCCAGCTGGCGCCCCGGCACTTTCTGTGGCATTGATGCTCGGTTTCAAAGACAAACGTGCGCAGGGCCAGGGGACCGCGGATGACTGCTCGTGCTGGCCCCGTTGGGCAGCATTGATGGTCGGTTGCAAAGAAAATGCGCGATTGCTCGTGTCGGGGCCCGGCAAGCCAAGGCCAAGCGAGCCATGGCACGTCGGATGATGGCTCCAGCTGGCGCCCCGGCACTTTCTGTGGCATTGATGCTCGGTTTCAAAGACAAACGTGCGCAGGGCCAGGGGACCGCGGATGACTGCTCGTGCTGGCCCCGTTGGGCGGCATTGATGGTCGGTTGCAAAGAAAATGCGCGATTGCTCGTGTCGGGGCCTGGCAAGCCAAGGCCAAGCGAGCCATGGCAACGCGGATGATGGCTCGCTAGTGCTGGCGCCGTGCACAGTGGCCTCGCACACTCGCCCTGCACGCTTCCCTTGCACGCAGCCTTGCACACTAGCCTCGCATGCGAGCCTTGCACCCTAGCCATGCAAACTAGCCTTGCACGGTAGCCATGCACACAAGCCGTGCACATTAGCCATGCGCACAAGCCCCGCACACTAGCCTTGCGCACAACCCTTGCACACAAGCCATGCACTCGAGCAATGCACACAAGCCTTGCACTCAAGCAATGCACACAAGCCCTGGACACTAGCCTTGCACACGGGCCTGGCACACAAGCCTTGGGCACTAGCCTTGCGCACTAGCGTTCCACATGAGCCTTGCACACTAGCCTTGGACACTAGCCTTGCACACAGGCCTTGCACACTAGGCATGCTTGGGCGAGCTGATCCCGCATCAAGTCGACGGGTCTAGGCATTCTTGGGCGCAGATCCCGCATCGTCTCGTCGCGTCTGGGCGCAAACACGTCGCGTCTCGTTGCGTCTTCAGAAGTCGTCGCTAACAGCACCTTTGGTTGCCACTGGTGGTTAGGCTGGTTGGTTGCGCAAACCCTATAGGAGGGTGGCATGCTGGTGGGCGTTTTTGCCCGGATAGGCACTAGAATGTGCAGATTTTGGGCGTTTTTGCCTGGATAGGCTAAGGAATGGGCATGCTTTGGGCGTTTTTGCCCGGATAGGCACCGGAATGCTTGGCCTTGGCTTGTCCTAGCAAGGCATTGCTGGGTTGGGCTCCCTTGGCCTTTTGGGCGCCTTGGACGATGTCTTGCGAAGACCATGGGCACAAGGCCATGGCATATGGTGAGGAAAGGACCACGGTTGCCAAGGTTAGGCACCGGAATGCTTGGCCTTGGCTTGCCAAAGCAGGGCATTGCTGGGTTGGGCTCCCTTGGCCTTCCGGGCGCCTTGGACACTGTCTTGGGAAGACCATGGGCACAAGGCCATGGCATATGGTGGGGAATGGACCACGGTTGCCAAGGCTAGGCATATAGAGAGGAATTGCATTTTTGCCCGGATAGGCACCGGAATGCTTGGCCTTGGCTTGCCATAGCAGGGCATTGCTGGGTTGGGCTCCCTTGGCCTTCCGGGGGCCTTGGACGCTGTCTTGGGAAGACCATGGGCACAAGGCCATGGCATATAGTGAGGAATGGACCACGGTTGGCAAGGCTAGGCATATAGAGAGGAATGGACCACGGTTGCCAAGGTTGCGCAAGTTTTGGGCATTTTTTGCCCGGATATGCCCAAGTATGCCCCGATAGGCCCGTTACGCCCCGGTATGAACGCGTATGCCCGGATAGACTCGGTATGCCTTGGGATACATGCGTATGCCCCGATAGGCTTGGTACGCCCCGATATGCGCACGTGTGCCCCAGTAGGGCTCGGTATGCCCCGGTATGTACGCGTGTGCCCCGATAGGCCCGGTATGCCCCGATATGCACACGTGTGCCCCAATAGGGGTCGGTATGCCCCGGTAGGTACGCGTGTGCCCCGTAATGCACGTTTCGCAGATCTCCCCGCATGTCC
>NW_027518862.1:7500-12500 GCF_043159265.1 Tasmannia lanceolata | reverse complement strand
GCGCAAACCCTATAGGAGGGTGGCATGCTGGTGGGCGTTTTTGCCCGGATAGGCACTAGAATGTGCAGATTTTGGGCGTTTTTGCCTGGATAGGCTAAGGAATGGGCATGCTTTGGGCGTTTTTGCCCGGATAGGCACCGGAATGCTTGGCCTTGGCTTGTCCTAGCAAGGCATTGCTGGGTTGGGCTCCCTTGGCCTTTTGGGCGCCTTGGACGATGTCTTGCGAAGACCATGGGCACAAGGCCATGGCATATGGTGAGGAAAGGACCACGGTTGCCAAGGTTAGGCACCGGAATGCTTGGCCTTGGCTTGCCCTAGCAGGGCATTGCTGGGTTGGGCTCCCTTGGCCTTTTGGGCGCCTTGGACGATGTCTTGCGAAGACCATGGGCACAAGGCCATGGCATATGGTGAGGAAAGGACCACGGTTGCCAAGGTTAGGCACCGGAATGCTTGGCCTTGGCTTGCCAAAGCAGGGCATTGCTGGGTTGGGCTCCCTTGGCCTTCCGGGCGCCTTGGACACTGTCTTGGGAAGACCATGGGCACAAGGCCATGGCATATGGTGGGGAATGGACCACGGTTGCCAAGGCTAGGCATATAGAGAGGAATCGCATTTTTGCCCGGATAGGCACCGGAATGCTTGGCCTTGGCTTGCCATAGCAGGGCATTGCTGGGTTGGGCTCCCTTGGCCTTCCGGGGGCCTTGGACGCTGTCTTGGGAAGACCATGGGCACAAGGCCATGGCATATAGTGAGGAATGGACCACGGTTGGCAAGGCTAGGCATATAGAGAGGAATGGACCACGGTTGCCAAGGTTGCGCAAGTTTTGGGCATTTTTTGCCCGGATATGCCCAAGTATGCCCCGATAGGCCCGTTACGCCCCGGTATGAACGCGTATGCCCGGATAGACTCGGTATGCCTTGGGATACATGCGTATGCCCCGATAGGCTTGGTACGCCCCGATATGCGCACGTGTGCCCCAGTAGGGCTCGGTATGCCCCGGTATGTACGCGTGTGCCCCGATAGGCCCGGTATGCCCCGATATGCACACGTGTGCCCCAATAGGGGTCGGTATGCCCCGGTAGGTACGCGTGTGCCCCGTAATGCACGTTTCGCAGATCTCCCCGCATGTCCCGCCCCTATATGTAATACTTACTTACTTACTTACTTTCTTTCTTGCTTGCTTGCTTGCTTGCAATGGTTGGGAGTGCCCGGCATGCCCCGCTGCAGAGACCAAGGGCGCAATGACTTGGCACCGCGGATGCCGGGACTCCGGCACTTCCCGTGGCACTGATGGTTGGTTCCAAAGACAAAAGGCCGTGCAAGGCCACCGCACCGCGGATGATTTTGCTCGTGCTGGCGCCGTTGTGTGGCCAAAGAACATGCGCGAATGCTCGTGTCGGAAGGGTTGGTGTCCTGGCCCCGCGGGTGTCACGAATGCTCGGTTGCGAAGACCATGGGACCAGAGCCATGGCACGTCGGATGATGGCTCCAGCTGGCGCCCCGGCACTTTCTGTGGCATTGATGCTCGGTTTCAAAGACAAACGTGCGCAGTGCCAGGGGACCGCGGATGACTGCTCGTGCTGGCCCCGTTGGGCGGCATTGATGGTCGGTTGCAAAGAAAATGCGCGATTGCTCGTGTCGGGGCCCGGCAAGCCAAGGCCAAGCGAGCCATGGCACGTCGGATGATGGCTCCAGCTGGCGCCCCGGCACTTTCTGTGGCATTGATGCTCGGTTTCAAAGACAAACGTGCGCAGGGCCAGGGGACCGCGGATGACTGCTCGTGCTGGCCCCGTTGGGCGGCATTGATGGTCGGTTGCAAAGAAAATGCGCGATTGCTCGTGTCGGGGCCTGGCAAGCCAAGGCCAAGCGAGCCATGGCAACGCGGATGATGGCTCGCTAGTGCTGGCGCCGTGCACAGTGGCCTCGCACACTCGCCCTGCACGCTTCCCTTGCACGCAGCCTTGCACACTAGCCTCGCATGCGAGCCTTGCACCCTAGCCATGCAAACTAGCCTTGCACGGTAGCCATGCACACAAGCCGTGCACATTAGCCATGCGCACAAGCCCCGCACACTAGCCTTGCGCACAACCCTTGCACACAAGCCATGCACTCGAGCAATGCACACAAGCCTTGCACTCAAGCAATGCACACAAGCCCTGGACACTAGCCTTGCACACGGGCCTGGCACACAAGCCTTGGGCACTAGCCTTGCGCACTAGCGTTCCACATGAGCCTTGCACACTAGCCTTGGACACTAGCCTTGCACACAGGCCTTGCACACTAGGCATGCTTGGGCGAGCTGATCCCGCATCAAGTCGACGGGTCTAGGCATTCTTGGGCGCAGATCCCGCATCGTCTCGTCGCGTCTGGGCGCAAACACGTCGCGTCTCGTTGCGTCTTCAGAAGTCGTCGCTAACAGCACCTTTGGTTGCCACTGGTGGTTAGGCTGGTTGGTTGCGCAAACCCTATAGGAGGGTGGCATGCTGGTGGGCGTTTTTGCCCGGATAGGCACTAGAATGTGCAGATTTTGGGCGTTTTTGCCTGGATAGGCTAAGGAATGGGCATGCTTTGGGCGTTTTTGCCCGGATAGGCACCGGAATGCTTGGCCTTGGCTTGTCCTAGCAAGGCATTGCTGGGTTGGGCTCCCTTGGCCTTTTGGGCGCCTTGGACGATGTCTTGCGAAGACCATGGGCACAAGGCCATGGCATATGGTGAGGAAAGGACCACGGTTGCCAAGGTTAGGCACCGGAATGCTTGGCCTTGGCTTGCCAAAGCAGGGCATTGCTGGGTTGGGCTCCCTTGGCCTTCCGGGCGCCTTGGACACTGTCTTGGGAAGACCATGGGCACAAGGCCATGGCATATGGTGGGGAATGGACCACGGTTGCCAAGGCTAGGCATATAGAGAGGAATTGCATTTTTGCCCGGATAGGCACCGGAATGCTTGGCCTTGGCTTGCCATAGCAGGGCATTGCTGGGTTGGGCTCCCTTGGCCTTCCGGGGGCCTTGGACGCTGTCTTGGGAAGACCATGGGCACAAGGCCATGGCATATAGTGAGGAATGGACCACGGTTGGCAAGGCTAGGCATATAGAGAGGAATGGACCACGGTTGCCAAGGTTGCGCAAGTTTTGGGCATTTTTTGCCCGGATATGCCCAAGTATGCCCCGATAGGCCCGTTACGCCCCGGTATGAACGCGTATGCCCGGATAGACTCGGTATGCCTTGGGATACATGCGTATGCCCCGATAGGCTTGGTACGCCCCGATATGCGCACGTGTGCCCCAGTAGGGCTCGGTATGCCCCGGTATGTACGCGTGTGCCCCGATAGGCCCGGTATGCCCCGATATGCACACGTGTGCCCCAATAGGGGTCGGTATGCCCCGGTAGGTACGCGTGTGCCCCGTAATGCACGTTTCGCAGATCTCCCCGCATGTCCCGCCCCTATATGTAATACTTACTTACTTACTTACTTTCTTTCTTGCTTGCTTGCTTGCTTGCAATGGTTGGGAGTGCCCGGCATGCCCCGCTGCAGAGACCAAGGGCGCAATGACTTGGCACCGCGGATGCCGGGACTCCGGCACTTCCCGTGGCACTGATGGTTGGTTCCAAAGACAAAAGGCCGTGCAAGGCCACCACACCGCGGATGATTTTGCTCGTGCTGGCGCCGTTGTGTGGCCAAAGAACATGCGCGAATGCTCGTGTCGGAAGGGTTGGTGTCCTGGCCCCGCGGGTGTCACGAATGCTCGGTTGCGAAGACCATGGGACCAGAGCCATGGCACGTCGGATGATGGCTCCAGCTGGCGCCCCGGCACTTTCTGTGGCATTGATGCTCGGTTTCAAAGACAAACGTGCGCAGGGCCAGGGGACCGCGGATGACTGCTCGTGCTGGCCCCGTTGGGCGGCATTGATGGTCGGTTGCAAAGAAAATGCGCGATTGCTCGTGTCGGGGCCTGGCAAGCCAAGGCCAAGCGAGCCATGACAACGCGGATGATGGCTCCAGCTGGCGCCCCGGCAATTTCTGTGGCATTGATGCTCGGTTTCGAAGACAAACGTGCGCAGGGCCAGGGGACCGCGGAGGACTGCTCGTGCTGGCCCCGTTGGGCGGCATTGATGGTGTGTTGCAGAGAGCATGTGCGATTGCAAGTGTCGGCCGGGTTTGGGTTCCCTTGGGCTTTCGGGTGCCTTGGACGCTGTCTTGCGAAGACCATGGGCACAAGGCCCCGTCCTGGCCCCTTGTTCGATTCGCTCTCGTCTTGCGCTTGCTTCCAAGGTCCTCCATGACCTTCCCCATGGCCTTGCTAGATCCCCCCCATGACGCATGACCTCTGTCCGTTGATTGGTTTTGAGTGCACACCATGCCCGGCTTGGCACCGTGTTGTCGCGTGAGTGGCATTTGGATCGTGCATGCTGGTGGGCTACCTGCCAATGCGCACAAGCCTTGCACACTAGCCTTGCGCACGAGCCTTGCACAAAAGCCTTGGACACAAGCCTTGCGCACAAGCCATGCGCACAAGCCTTGGACGCTAGCCTTGCACACAAGCCATGCATACAAGCCTTGCTCACAAGCCTTGGGCACTGGCCCATCGCAGTAGCCTTGCACACAAGCCTTGCGCACTAGCTTTGGGCACGAGCCTTGCGGCGTGTGCCCCGATAGGCCCGGTATGCCCCGATATGCACACGTGTGCCCCAATAGGGGTCGGTATGCCCCGGTAGGTACGCGTGTGCCCCGTAATGCACGTTTCGCAGATCTCCCCGCATGTCCCGCCCCTATATGTAATACTTACTTACTTACTTACTTTCTTTCTTGCTTGCTTGCTTGCTTGCAATGGTTGGGAGTGCCCGGCATGCCCCGCTGCAGAGACCAAGGGCGCAATGACTTGGCACCGCGGATGCCGGGACTCCGGCACTTCCCGTGGCACTGATGGTTGGTTCCAAAGACAAAAGGCCGTGCAAGGCCACCGCACCGCGGATGATTTTGCTCGTGCTGGCGCCGTTGTGTGGCC
>NW_027518861.1:7500-24352 GCF_043159265.1 Tasmannia lanceolata | reverse complement strand
TAGTCAACATTTATATGTTTCGATGCAACAACAAGATTTTATTTGTAACAAGTAGTTTTGTTGGTTGGTTAATTGGTCACATTTTATTCATGAAATGGGTTGGATTGGTATTATTCTGGATACGGCAAAAAAATTCTATTAGATCTAATGTACTTATTCGATCGAATAAGTACCTTGTGTCAGAATTGAGAAATTCTATGGCTCGAATCTTTAGTATTCTCTTATTTATCATCTGTGTCTACTATTTAGGCAGAATACCGTCGCCTATTGTCACTAAGAAACTGAAAGAAACTTCAGAAACGGAAGAAAGGGGGGAAAGTGAGGAAGAAAACAGATGTAGAAATAGAAACAACTTCCGAAAGGAAGGGGGACTAAAACAGGAACAAGAGGGATCCACCGAAGAAGACCCTTCCTTTTGTTCGGAAGAAAAGGAGGATCCGGACAAACTAGATGAAACGGAAGAGATCCGAGTGAATGGAAAGGAAAAACTTAAAGATAAAGATAAAGAGGAATTCTATTTTTGGTTTGAAAAACCTTTATCGACTCAAATTTTCGAATTGTAAATTAATAAAAAGATTGACACATAAGATAAATATACGAAGAGATAAGAAGAGATTCGTCCACCCCCTAGATATTTTGATCCCCTCTCCTACAAAGAAACTTGCAAGACCAACCCCATTCGTAATTCCATCAATTATTCGTCTATCAAAAAAATGAGTTAGTTCGGCTAATCCTCTTATGCCCTGAGTTAAAGATATTGCATAAAAAAGGTCTATGTAACCACGATTATATGACCAATTGTAGATCCCATTTATTATTTGGTCCAAGAAAATTCTCTTAGGGCCGATTTTAACAAATGAGTTGATTAATTCCAAATTCTGAAAAGATGAATAAACAGAACCATATAAAATAGACGCTATGAATATTCCGAAATAGGCTATACTGACTGAAAAAAATGCATTTGTCGCAAATTCATACCAATTCACCGAATAGTTCGAATTTTGATGTAAAAGGTTTATTGATGGGGTTAACCATTTGGATAATATATCCAAACCCATTACTCCTTGATCGAAAGGAATTCCTACGAATCCAACGAACAAAGTAAATAGGACCAACACAAGTAGAGGCAATAGCATTGTATTATCTGATTCATGAGGATACATGGAAGTATCTTTATTGTCAAAATGAGTACTAGAGGATCGCATTAGATTTCGTACATTCCCATCAATTTTATATGTCGTCTTCGAAAAAAAAGAAACCTTTTCATTCTTATTTATTTTTGATAAAAGCAAATTTCTGTTAACCAGTTTTGATTCTTCTTTTCCCCATATAGATATTGAATAAAACGAGCTATTTTGAGTGCCACTGTAATTTTGAAAATGCGCATATAAATACCCCTCAAAAGTAAGTAAATATGTCCGAAACATATAAAATGCAGTTAATCCCGCCGTAGCACAAGCTATTATCGCGAAAATCGGTGAATACAACCAACTATCATTAAGAATTTCATCTTTGGACCAAAAACAAGCAAGAGGTGGAATACCACAAAGAGAAAGTGTACCTAATAAAAAAGTCATTTTGGTAATTGGTACATATTTTCTTAAACCACCCATAAGAACCATGTTCTGACTCTTATCTGGAGAATATCCAACAATGGGTTCCATTGAATGAATAATGGATCCGGTGCCCAAAAACAATAATGCTTTCGAATAGGCATGAGAAATTAAATGGAATAAAGCAGCTCGATAAGAACCCATCCCTGGAGCTAACATAATATAACCCAATTGAGACATTGTTGAATAAGCTAAGCTTCTCTTAATGTCTCTTTGAGCAAGAGCCAAAGTAGCTCCTAATAGTACCGTTATTATACCTATCAAAGAAATGAGATTCATTATGTAAGGTATAACTGTGAAAAGAGGCATAAGTCGAGCGACAAGAAAAATTCCCGCTGCTACCATAGTAGCAGCATGTATAAGAGCCGAAATAGGGGTGGGTCCCTCCATGGCATCAGGTAACCATACATGAAGGGGAAATTGCGCAGATTTAGCAATTGCACCAGCGAATAATAGGGAAGCACACAGAGTAGCAAATAAAGAATTAACTCCATTATTATGCATCAAGTTATTGAAGATTTCGAACAAATCCCGAAATTCGAAACTACCTGTTATCCAATAAAGACCTAAGATTCCTAATAATAAACCAAAATCCCCTACACGATTAGTTACAAATGCTTTTTGACAGGCATTTGCTGCGATTGGTCGTGTGAACCAAAAACCTATTAATAGATACGAACACATTCCCACGAGTTCCCAAAAAATATAAATTTGTATCAAATTGGAACTAGTAACTAATCCCAACATGGAAGTATTGGAAAAACTCATATAAGCAAAAAATCTCAAATATCCTTGATCATGAGACATATACTTGTCACTATAAATAAGAACCATGATTCCGACAGTAGTGATTAGTATTGACATAATAGAAGTAAGTGGGTCGATCAAGTGTCCGAACTCTAAGGAAAAATCATTATTGATGGTCCAAGACCATAGATATTGATAGATGGAACTGCCATCTATTTGTTGAACAGACAGATCGGCCGAAAAAACCATAACTATACTTAGCAATGAAACACTGGGAAAAGCCCACATACGACGAAGATTTTTTGTTGCGGTCGGAACAAGCAGAAGTCCCAATCCTATTGACATAGTAACTGGAAGTGGAACGAAAGGTATGATCCATGCATATTGATATATGGGTTGCATAATCAAATCAAACTTTTTTTTTTTATTCTTATTAATTTTTCCGATTCACCAGCTCTTATCTTTTTTGTAAAGAGCAATAATCAAATAAATAAAAAAATCAAGATATAAAAACTCAAATATTATTTTGAATTCTTCATTATTCTGATTCTTTCCCAGATATTTGAAAAATTCAAATCAAGAAGTTACAATTGTTCAAATAACCAAGTTACTGCTTAAAAATGACTACCTAGTGATTAACTAAGATATTTATTGAGATACAGAATATGAGATTTTCAATCATTCCACTATTACGGTGATTTATATCCATATAGTAATAAGGAAAAAGAATTACACCAAAATAGTACTTGATTCTGATATGAATTATAGGATCCACCAATAACTCGACCTAATAAAATAACACCTAGTTATTTTAGTTAGTTTATTTGGAGTCATTGACTAATTCATTCTGGAACTGATTGATTGGCTTCTAGTCAAATAAAACAAACATATTTTATGGAAAATCCTACGATACTCGTCATTTCGCATAGAGCTGAAATAATAAATTACTAAAATGACCTTTATCAAGTAATGTATCGTTTAAGAGATTAACTACATGATCTCATTTGAATTTAAATTATGGGTACTCCATTCTCGAGTTTGATCAATTAATCGAAAAAATTTTATATTATTGTTTTCTTAAATTAGGTAAGGGTAAAATGTATGGGTTCTTAAGTTTTTTGATTTGATTTATTAAATGTAACATGACGATATATAAATAGACTGAGATATAAATTGGAACCCTTTTTTTTTTTTCATCCCTAGTTATACTATATGTGATGCGCACATATCTGTATTTTTTATGTTATGAAGGAAGTATCCACTATGGAATAGATATAGATAATGGATAGAAAGAACGATTTATTTTGAACAATACAATACATGTCTTTCACATCCAACTATAAAAATGAGAAACCTCTTTCTTTTAAAATGGCAGTTCCAAAGAAACGTACTTCTATGTCAAAAAAGCGTATTCGCAAAAATATTTGGAAGAGAAAGGGATATTGGGCCGCGATAAAAGCTTTATCCTTAGCTAAATCTATTTCTACCGGGCATTCAAAAAGTTTTTTTGTGCAACAAACAAGTAATAAAGCCGCGGAATAATCTGAATGAATCGACATGACTCGATGAATTGGATGATTTAGAAGATGAATAATTTACATTTTACATTAACGAATTTTGGAACTCATCAATATGAGATAGAACTGGATGTTGTGGTATGTAGAATAATAATTCGCCTGTCTAATTGAGTTCTAAAAACGATTGATTTCCGTTTTGTTTTGTTTGAAAAAAAAAAAAAGAAGTCATTAGATAGAAGATAAAGGTTTCACTTTTCATTCCTTATAGTATTCTAGAATGGTATTCTATTAGATTTTTATAATTTGCGAGATGGGGATTGTAACTTTCCCCATCAATTCGCTTTCACAATAACAAAAATCTCATTTTTATGTCGGATCCATGAAATGAGATAAATGAGAAATGAATCATAAAAAAAAAATGAGATAGAAAAAAAAGGACAATTTTTAGTTGTATACCTCGACTGAGGACATAACCCTCTAGTTCCAACTGGTCCAGGGGGACTTATACTCCGTGAAAATGATTGTTAAAACTGACACCATACCACTATACTAAGTTAAGTATTATTGAACGTTCAAATATTTATTTGAACGAGTTTTTTGATTCATCGATTCTAATCTTTCCTAAGATCGATTGGATTGAATCCATCAATCTCGACGATTGAACATAGTATGGGCTATTATTATTTCGATCAAGCCGCCATGGTGAAATCGGTAGACACGCTGCTCTTAGGAAGCAGTGCTAGAGCATCTCGGTTCGAATCCGAGTGGCGGCATCCCCTAAAAGGGGCAAGATAAATCCTATCTTATAAGGAATTCAATTCCTTTCCTTATTTCCATTCCATAATTGAGGAACACACACCCCCCCTTTTTTTTTTTACAAAATAATTTTTTATGATATTTGCGACTTTAGAACATATATTAACTCACATATCTTTTTCGATCATTTCAATTGTTATTACGATTCATTTGATGGATTTATTAGTCCATCAAATCGTAGGAATATGTGATTCATCAGAAAAAGGCATTATAGCTACTTTTTTCTGTATAACAGGATTATTAATAACTCGTTGGATTTATTTGAGACATTTCCCGTTAAGTGATTTATATGAATCATTAATGTTCCTTTCATGGAGTTTCTCCATTATTCATATGGTTCCTAAAGTGGGGAACCATAAAAATAATTTAAGCGCAATAACTGGGCCAAGTGCTATTTTTACCCAAGGCTTTGCCACTTCAGGTCTTTTAACTGAAATGCATCAATCCGCAATATTAGTACCCGCCCTACAATCCCAGTGGTTAATGATGCACGTAAGTATGATGTTATTGAGCTATGCAGCTCTTTTATGTGGAGCGTTATTATCAGTAGCTTTTCTAGTCATCACATTTCGAAAAAACACAGATATTGTTGTTAAAACCAATCATTTATTAATTGGGACATTTTCCTTTGGTGAGATCCAATACTTGAATGAGAAAAGAAGTGTTTTACAAAACACTTCTTTTCCTTCATTTAGAAATTATCACAGGTATCGATTGACTCGGCGATTGGATCATTGGAGTTATCGTGTCATTAGTCTAGGGTTTATCTTTTCAACCATAGGTATTCTTTCGGGAGCAGTATGGGCTAATGAGGCATGGGGGTCTTATTGGAATTGGGACCCCAAGGAAACTTGGGCATTTATTACTTGGACCATATTCGCGATTTATTTACATACTAGAACAAATCAAAGTTTGCAAGGTGTTAATTCGGCAATTGTAGCTTCTATCGGATTTCTTATAATTTGGATATGCTATTTTGGGGTCAATCTATTAGGAATAGGACTACATAGTTATGGTTCATTCACATTAACAGCGAATTGAAGAAGGGACTTGAAGAATACATGGGAACATCAATCTCCAATATATAACGAAAATTAGTGTGAGTTTTTGAGAACCATTTGAATCAAGTAGTAATTCAAATGGTTCTCAAAAACTCCAGATGTATCTGATTACAATTCCAATTCACTTCATTTTTTTTTTTTCAGTGTACAGCGACCGATTTTGTAAATCACAGGATTATTTGACTTTATTTCTTATTTATGAAAACTATTTATGAAAGTAATTAGATAGAATAGCTTCTACCTTCTCAACTGATAGTGAGAGAACGAAATCGGGATAAATACCGATACCTATTACGGGTAGAAAGATACAGATCGAAACAAATAGTTCTCGCGGTCCAGAATCCACAAAGTAGGAGTTTGTAACATTGAATAGTTTGTATCCATAGAACATCTGGCGTAACATAGATAATGAATAAATAGGAGTTAATATCATTCCAATTGCCATTACAAAAGTAATTAGTATTTTTGGCATTAAAAGGTATTTTGGGCTGGTAATTATTCCAAAAAAGACTACCAATTCTGCAACAAAACCACTCATTCCTGGCAGTGCAAGCGAAGCCATCGAGAAGCTACTTAACATGGTAAATATTTTTGGCATTGGGGTAGCTATTCCTCCCATTTCATCGAGATAAACAAGACGTATTCTATCGTAACTCGTTCCTGCCAAGAAAAAGAGTGCAGCACCAATAAATCCATGAGAAATGATTTGTAAAATGGCTCCATTGAGTCCCATATCAGTTATGGAAGCAATTCCGATAATTGTGAAACCCATATGAGATACGGAGGAATAGGCTATTCGCTTTTTTAAATTGCGTTGACCGGGAGAAGTTGAAGCTGCATAGATTATTTGAATCGTTCCGACTATCATCAACCAGGGAGAAAATATAGAATGAGCATGGGGTAATAATTCCATATTGATCCGAACCAATCCATATGCTCCCATTTTTAATAAAATTCCAGCTAGAAGCATACATGTACTGTAATGTGCTTCTCCATGGGTATCTGGTAACCATGTATGTAGGGGTATAATCGGTGATTTGACAGCATAAGCAATAAAGAAGCCAAAATAGAATATTATTTCCAATGCCGCGGGATACGATCGATTAGCTGATGTTTCAAAATTTAATGTTGGTTCATTGGAACCATATAAACCCATACCTGGAACTCCCATTAAGAGAAAAATGGAACCCCCCGCAGTGTACAAAATGAACTTTGTAGCTGAGTACAGACGTTTCTTACCTCCCCACATGGATAAAAGTAGGTAAACAGGAATTAATTCTAACTCCCACATGATGAAAAAAAGTAAAAGGTCTCGAGAAGAAAATGATCCTATTTGACCGCTGTACATTGCTAACATCAGGAAATGGAACAATCGCGAATCTCTAGTAACTGGCCAAGCCGCTAAAGTAGCTAAAGTAGTGATGAATCCCGTCAGTAAAATGGGTCCGATGGAAAGTCCATCGATCCCGAGTCTCCAGTGAAAATACAAAATATTTATCCATTTATAATCCTCCTCCAATTGGATTAATGGATCGTCCAATTGGAAATGATAACAGAATGCATAGGTCGTTAGAAGGAGTTCTAACAAGCAGATGCATATAGTATACCATCTCACCACCTTATTTCCTCTATGAGGGAGAAAGAAAATTGATGAACCCGCGGATATTGGAAAAACAACAATTATTGTTAACCAAGGAAAATAACTCGTGGTAAAGACAAGATAGACTTTGACCATAAAAACCCGCGCTCGAAATAATATATTTTCTCGAGTACGGGTTTTTGTCGGTAAAGAAGAATCAAATGGATTCAAGTAGAGTTTTACGGAACGTATCAATAAGCTAGACCCATGCTGCGAGTTGTCTCATGCCATAAATAAACCCGGACACTCAAGAAATCTGTTGGACAAGCGGATTCACATCTCTTACAACCTACACAGTCTTCTGTTCTTGGAGCAGGAGCAATTTGCTTAGCTTTACATCCGTCCCAAGGTATCATTTCCAATACATCTGTGGGGCAGGCTCGTACACATTGAGTACATCCTATACATGTATCATAAATCTTTACTGAATGTGACATTGTGTCTATCAATTTTTTGAACGTTATCAATTTTCGATCTGGTAAAATCGGTAGTAAATGAATCATATATTGTAGATACCAGATGAATCAGTAGTTTACCAGAATTGATTTTTTTTTAGAATCAATTTACCTCTGGATCTGTTTAGGAAAGAGGACCAAGATACTTTGATTTCTTACGTTTCAGCAAACATGGTCATACGAGTCATATATGCTAATTTTAATTGGTGAATATAATATTATATATATCTGTCTTTTTTTATATCATTATGACTATTTATTCAACAAGTTCGATTGATTGATACGAGTTGATTTTCTGTTACGATGGATCGACGAAACAATAGCTGGCCCAATAGCTGCTTCAGCGGCTGCAATAGCTATAACAAAGATCGAGAAAATGTCTCCTTTTAATTGTCGACTATCAAATAAATCAGAAAACGTTACGAGATTCATATTAACCGCATTCAGTATAAGCTCAAGACACATAAGTGCTCTAACCATATTTCGACTTGTGATCAATCCATAAATACCAATAGAAAATAAATAGGCACTCAAAATAAGTACATGCTCGAGCATCATTGACCAACTCCTCATCAATCTCGATTCATTTCAATATGAACAACAATTTCACTGATTGACTCGAATATAAAACAAGTACGGAACAAAGGAAGGTATTGGTAATGGATCGAACTAAAACAAAACCCTTTTTAATTTAATATATGAACAATAAATATATAAATTGAATTGAAGCAAAATGGATGTAATAACAATACAAGAAGACAGAACAAGGCCTTATTTATTTTTATTTTAAATTTATTTTAATTTTATTTTGGATTTCTAATTCATTTCTAATTCTAAGTATTTATTACTGACGAGCCATAGCAATTGCACCTATCAAGGCAACTAAAAGAATTATAGAAATGAGTTCAAATGGAAGATAAAAATCTGTTGATAAATGAATCCCAATTTGTTGAACATTACTTATCAGGTCCTGCTCTATAATCTGGTTTGATCCTGTAGTCCAAATAATCCCATACCATGACGTATCTGAAATAGTAGTAATTAGTGAAAAAAGAATACTTGTACAAACCAGTGAAGTGACCCCATCTCCAACGGTCCAAAGATAGAAATCATTGTAATATTCTGAACCATTCATGAACATCACAGCAAATATGATTAAGACATTTACAGCTCCCACGTAAATAAGGAGCTGTGCAGCAGCTACAAAATAGGAGTTAGATAGAATATGGAATAAGGATATACAAACAAGAACCAATCCCAATGAAAAGGCAGAAAAAATGGGATTGGTAAGTAATACCACTCCTAGACCCCCTAGTATAAGACCTGATCCCAAAAATACTAAAAGAATATCATGTATTGGCCCAGGTAAATCCATTATGTATAAAATAAGAGATAAAAAAAAGTTGAAATATTTCATGACCTTACTGACCCAGCCAGGAAAAAAGAGGTTACCTTGTTTTTTTCTTGTATATGATACGTTTCTAATTGAATCGTAATGGGGTCTGGATTGAGGTAGATACAGTTATTGGACTAATTCCACTTCTGTATCCGAAAGAGTAGTTCGGAGTTTGATATTCCGAAATCATCATGACTATATTCATATATTCTAAATCCAAATCAAGCCGCGATTCTCACCAATCAATAGTTATGATTTGTAGTTACTGACCAACCAAAATGAAAGAAGCTTCACTCCTTTAGATCAAAAATGAATCTTAGTCATTGGTAATCGTTATTGAATCAAGGGGTTTATCTGTGGTTATTTTAATTTGAGTCGAATTCATAATTGTTCGAATTGTGTAATCCCCAATTACTGACATTGGTAACCGACCCAAAGCAATTTGATTATAATTCAATTCGTGACGATCATAAGTGGAAAGTTCATATTCTTCAGTCATTGATAGACAGTTTGTTGGACAATACTCGACGCAGTTACCACAAAATATACAGATTCCAAAATCAATACTATAATTAAGCAACCGTTTCTTTCTAATATCTGTTTCCAATCTCCAATCAACAACGGGTAGATCTATGGGACATACACGAACACATACTTCACAAGCAATGCATTTATCAAATTCAAAGTGGATTCGACCACGGAAACGCTCTGATGTGATCGATTTTTCATAAGGATATTGAATAGTTATAGGTAAACGATTCGCGTGGGATAAGGTAATCATGAAACTTTGACCAATGTACCTTGCAGCTCGTACTGTTTGTTGACCATAATTCATGAACCCAGTCATCATAGGGAACATATCGTGGCTATCCATGAATAATTTGATATTTCTTTCTCTTGCTTAAGGGAGGTTATGAATCTAGAGTATCATATACTGTTACAGTGAAAGGAGTTGGGAAGAAGTTGTCAATAATAGATTACCCAGAGAAATGGGTAAAAGAAATTTCCATCCAAGATTTAATAGTTGGTCCATTCTCATCCTAGGTAAAGTCCATCTTGTTGTGATAGGAATGAACAGGAACAAATAAGCTTTAGCTAATGTAATAAGGATACCAATCGTTGTTCCAAATACTCCCCCCGTTTTATTTATTCCGAAAAGTTCAGGAATGAATATGTACGGAATAGAGAGATTCCACCCGCCCAAGTAAAGAACTGTTACAAATAATGAAGAAACTAGTAGATTTAGGTAAGAAGCAACGTAAAATAAACCAAATTTGATACCTGAATATTCGGTTTGATAACCCGCTACTAATTCTTCTTCTGCTTCTGGTAAATCAAAAGGTAATCTCTCACATTCTGCTAGGGAAGAAATTATAAAAACTATAAACCCTATGGGTTGACGCCACAGATTCCATCCCCAAAACCCATATTTTGACTGTGCCTCAACTATATCAATTGTACTTGAACTGTTAGATAATCATAGTCGATGATAACATCACTGTTCCCATCGCTATTTCAGAACCGTACATGAGACCTCAGCTTCATACGGCTCCTCGATGGCCACAAATAAATCTAAGGACTGATTCAGTATTACCTCGGCATTTTTTGAGAGTGAATAGAGTAAAGATGCATCAGGGAGTCCCTAATTAGACCAATGGAATTCTGTCTGCTATAATAACAAATTCAAAGTGCTTCCGAATTGCTCTCATAATTTATTTTATAATTAATATTACAATTTATCTTTGTTCAGTAATAGCTTAATCTTTCAATAAAATACTCGTTGTATCAATAGATATTTCTACCCATATCTTTCGATTACGAAAAAGAATTAGACACTCTACATTAGTTCATTTCATGAATCATGATAAGAAGCCTATCTGTATTAATACGGATGGGATGGAGGAAAGAAAGAATAAAGAAAGATCTATTACTATTTATTTTTCCTATTGCATTCCATTTCTTTCGTTCCTGTTCTTCTTTCGCAGAAGAGGGGATTCTCAAAAAAAAAATAAAGGATTACTTCGTTCCCGATAGTCATTTCTTTAATCAGTGGATAGGAGCATACTCTGGATCGGAATCATGGGGAAGTACTGCTTGATCATTTCTACCAACTTAAAGCCCTCATTATGATTCCTTTTATGCAAAAATATCCCTTTGGTTTTTGATACCTTACATTATTTCCATGACGAATCCTTTGTGTACCTTGGTGTTCCTAACCGTCCACTCATTTTTGATTGATTCCCGATATGATAATGCATACAATAACAATTGTAGAAACTCCATACAGTTGATCTTTTGCACCCGCTTCAAGTCATGATGACTAATCAACCAATCTTGGGGTAAACAGTTTCCACCGCTTATCTTTACTTACACTTTCCTCTCGTACATAGGGAATGAGAATCAATCTTCTTACTGCGAATTCATAAGCTGTTTTGTTTCACTCATATAACCATCTCGTTTAGTTCATCAACCTAAATGGTGAATAAAAAAATCAAGATATCTATTCAATACATTCAACCTCTTTCCTAGAAATAAAGGAAAGAAATAAAAGTTAATGTTGCAACGAATCACACGTAGAGATATTGATAACACACATGGAGTTAATGGTATTTCATAACTAATAGATTGAGCAGCAGCTCGTAGACCACCTGAAATATTTATTATTCGATCCATATCCTGACATAAGAAGTCCAATAGGAGCAATACTGGAAATGGCGATCCACAAAAAAACACCTATACCGAGATCGGCTAGAACAAGGCGATAGCCAAAAGGAATTACTGAATAACTTAGTAGAATTGATATGACCGCTATGGATGGCCCGATACTGAATAAACGAATATCTCCTCTAGATGGAGAGAAGATCCTCTTTGAAAAGCAGTTTTGTCCCATCCGCTAGAGCTTGAAGAATTCCCAAGGGACCAGCATATTCAGGCCCAATACGTTGTTGTATCCCTGCGGATATTTCTCTTTCTAACCACACAATCACGAGTACCCCTATTGTGATCCCCGATACGGGAGTAAAAATAGGGACAAGCGTCCCTATAAGGCCATAGCCTTCTTTTAAAGATTCCGATCTGGAAAAAGAATTGATAGCTTGTACTTCTGTCGTATCAATTATCATTTCAACGATCAACTTCTCCCATAATGATATCTATACTACCTAGTATCGTCATGATATCAGCCAATTTCATTCTTTTAACTAGCTGAGGAATAATTTGCAAATTTATGAAACCCGGTGGACGAATTTTCCATCTCCAGGGAAAAACACTATTATCTCCTATCAGAAAAATTCCTAATTCTCCTTTTGGGGCTTCTACTCTCACATAAAGTTCTTGTTTTAACAATTCAAAGGTGGGAGAAGGTTTTTTACTAATGAATCGGTATTCAAAATCGTTCCATTCAGAATCCTTTGCTCTATCAAAGCGTCGTACTTCTAAATTCTCATAGGGTCCCCCCGGAATTCCTTCCAGAGCCTGTTGAAGAATTTTTATAGATTCCGTCATTTCACTGATTCGTACTAAATAACGAGCTAATGAGTCTCCTTCTTTTTGCCATTGGACTTCCCAATCGAATTCATCGTAACACTCATAATGATCAACTTTACGAAGATCCCATTGGATTCCGGAAGCTCGTAGCATTGGTCCCGATAAACCCCAATTTATTGCTTCCTCTCCACCAATAATGCCCACTCCTTCAACTCGTTCCAAAAAAATAGGATTCCGCGTAATAAGCTTTTGATATTCAACAACTCCTGTTAAAGAATAATCGCAGAAATCCAAACATTTATCTATCCATCCGTGAGGTAGATCAGCAGCTACTCCTCCGATACGGAAATAATTATGCATCATTCGCATACCTGTGGCAGCTTCGAATAGATCATATAGCAATTCTCTCTCTCGGAAAATATAGAAGAAAGGAGTCTGTGCACCGATATCTGCCATAAAAGGCCCAAGCCATAACAAATGAGAAGCTATACGACTTAGCTCCAGCATAATAACTCTGATATAACTGGCTCTTTTAGGTACTTGAATATTTCCCAATTGTTCGGGGGCATTTACCGTTATTGCCTCTGTGAACATAGTAGCTAAATAATCCCAACGTGTTACATACGGCAGATATTGTATAATTGTTCGGTTTTCCGCAATTTTTTCCATTCCTCTGTGTAAATAACCCAATATAGGTTCACAGTCAATAACATCTTCACCATCTAGAGTAACAATGAGTCGAAGAACACCATGCATTGATGGGTGGTGAGGGCCCATATTGACTATCATGAGGTCTTTTTTTGTAGCCGGTACAGTCATATGCTTTCTTCCCCGATTCATTATTCCATGAATTGTTGAAAACGAAACAAAGTTCATCAAAATTCAAGATCTAATAAACCAAAAAATTCAAATGAATCCTCAAATTAACGATTTTTTGGCTCCCGAATATCCAACTGACCAATTAATTCCTTATAACGTACTCTATTTTTTTTTGACAAATAAGCCAGCAGCCGTTGACGTTTTCCCAGAATTTTTCGCAGACCTCTCTGAGATAAATAGTCTTTTCTGTGAAATTCAAAATGTGCAGTAAGTCTCCGTATCTTATTGGTGAAATTGAATACTTGAAATTCAACAGACCCTTTGTTTTTTTCTTTTTCTTCTTGCGGAATAACCGAGATAAATAAATTTTTTACCATAAAAAAGAATAATTCTTCTCTCTTTTTTTTTTTCTTTCGTTCCCACAAATATGGATTTTACCGATCAGGAATAATAATAAAATGATAATGCCAGTCATTTCGATCTGGTACACACAATAATCTGGATTTATTCATATAATAACTTTTTCTATTTAAATTGAATTAATAAATCCAATTTAATTTGTAATTTGATTCGGATACAATACATAGAAAGGGATGGTACATTTCTGGACCCACGAAAGAGAATGATTTGGGTTTAAGAAGATTCTGTTGATTCATTCCTAGGTCCAATTGATACGTCATTGAATCAGTATCATGTGTCAGAATGTAATGTAACACAACGTGTGTGTACACCTGTCTGTCTTCATATATCGGCTATGATACATGATGTATATAAAATGTACCATTAACTAATTCTGAATCGTGGATACATATATATTCTTGACATACTGAAACGACTGCCATTATTCGTATCAAACCAATAGCGATTCATACAAGCTAAATCTTCTAATCGATAATTGGGCCAAAGAAATAATTTGAATTGAATGAATTTATTTGTATCTGTATCAAGACACTTGTCCTCATCCAAAAATTGCCCAGAGTTCTTTACGTTATTCTCATTGAAAAATACTGGATTTATATCCACAATATTCTCATTACTGAAATTGAAACACATTAAAATTCTCAATTTTCTACGACGTCTAGGAGATAGAATATTTTCAGGAACAAGAAAATCATAATGATTTTCATCTCCATTCATAAGCATCTTTCCATGTTGTGCAATAGATCCATTGAAAGAATTCTCATCAACATATTTTTTTTCTCGACGTTCTCGATTAGTTTGGTGTTTACTCTTATGGACCAATGAAATGCCTATGGTTTGATACATAATAAATTGTCCATCCCGTTTTATAGACAGGCGGGCTGGTTCAATAATAAATATTCCCCTTTTTATCAATTCCGTAAGAGTGAGATCCTTCTGAATCAACATTACGTCCAGGCGCATTTCTCCTCTTTGAATAGAGGATATAGCAATTTCCCTTGGATTTATCAGTCTAAGCAGGAGGCAATATACCTTGATATTATTGATCATTCTTTGATTCAAAGAATCGTCCCATCTCAATTGAAAAAGCAAATATCTTTTTAGGAAGAACTCTAGTTCTGCTTCTCTGTTGCTCTTGTATTTTCTTTTCTTTCTCCTTTTTTTAATGTCTGATTCCGCGTAATCCTTTTCAACATATTTTTTTTTTTTTTGTGCATCTGATTCAAGATTCTCTTGGTTTCGTGCATCTGATCTAATATCCCCTTGGCCCGGCTGTTCTTCTTCTTTTTCTTTATTTCGGTTCTCTAATTCAAGATATTCTTTTTGATTAGATGATATACGAAGATCTTTTTTTTGATTTTCACTAATGTTTTTATTTTCACTAATGTTTTTATTTCCATGAAAATTTAAAAGAAGTAATTTGATTGGTATGATCCATGGTTTCATTTTATATGTATCATAAAGTCGCACAAATTCTGGGAAGAACCAAGATTCCAGATTCGATATGGGACGATATCGCATTTCTTCATTCATTCCCATCCAATCAAAAAAGTTTTTTTTTTGATTGGGTGGGTTGATTTCTTGATGAATCGTGAAATAAAAAAGATCTTTTTTATCAATTATTTCATAATCATTAATCCCATTCTTAGTATTTTTATTAATATTGGTCCCAGTATCCATATCGGTCCAGGTATCAATATCGATATTTTTTCTAAGACAAAAATGCAGAATTCTCCACTCAAAATATTTTCTATCCGGATTTTTACCCGTATCCATAATAGACTCTTCTTCTAGATAATCACTAATAGCTATATCCCCCAGTACATAACATGATTCGGGTTTAGGTGTGTTGTCATTATAGGGAATCTCTCGGCCCCCATTTACTTTTAACGGGGATACATAAATATATGAGCTCTTCCTATCCTCATAATTAATAT
Source organism: Tasmannia lanceolata (assembly GCF_043159265.1). NCBI lineage: Eukaryota > Viridiplantae > Streptophyta > Magnoliopsida > Canellales > Winteraceae > Tasmannia > Tasmannia lanceolata. The sequence goes on along the minus strand of NW_027518861.1, from coordinate 8,446 downwards.
ATTTACACGATAAAAGATCATATCTGTAGTGTTTTTTAAATTTTTCTTTTTGACTCGGCAATGAATTCACCGCGCAATCATTTTCTTTCTCGTAATAAATGAATTGGTCTTTTTCTTTTTCATATGAATCCCATTTTTTGGAATCTTTATTTTCAATCGTACGACGATGATTGACTCTAGTTCGCCATTTTTTCGATACTAATCTAGACCATCTATTCTGAGATAAATTGTATTGATAATGACGCTTTAACCAGTTTTTCCATTCATTCATTCTGGAATTCGAAAATTTCTTATGTCTTGGTTTGAAATCAAAAATTCCTCGTGTACCCAAATAGTCCTTTATTCTATGCTTAATAAAAGGAGATGCGCCATGATATTGAAGTACAGATATCAAGTGATACTTGTTAATAACTTCTTGGTTTTGTGATAATTTGTAAAATACATATGCTTGGGACAAGAAAGATAAGTTACAATAAATCTGTGAATTATTATTTCGAATATTCGAAATAGAAAGTGACTTTTGGATAGTCAAAATAAACTGAGTTGTATTTTGATTTGTTTCATCAATTCCTTCTTTATTTGTTTCATTATTGTAAATATATTTATCGATAAGATTTTTTGTTGATTCAAGGAAAAGTTGTGTATTAATCCTGGGAATGTTAATGGCACATAGAAAGATATCTATGTATATTCTTTCAATGAAATATTTTATAAAATATTGCGATTTACGTATTAATCGGGCACTTCTTTTTTTTGATCTCTGCCAAATATGTTTCTGTGATTCCGATCTTTCATCATCAAAACTTGTCTTGTTAGGACTAATATTTATATCTGTATCTGTAGTTAGAAATATTTTTTTCTTGTCTTTTTTTATTTTTTCTATTTGATTTTTGATTTTGGTTGTACTATCAGTCAGATCTTTCATTTTTTTTTCTGTCAGTGAATA
>NW_027518860.1:205000-210120 GCF_043159265.1 Tasmannia lanceolata | reverse complement strand
ATGCCTTCCAGTTCTAGATCCAAATCCAGATGCAGATAAAGAAACAGAAGCAAGGGATCGAGAGGCAAAGGAAGCATCCGAGTAGTAAACAGAAGCATAGGTGGAAGCAATGGTTGATGTTCATGAACCACAAGCAGCCGTTAAAGCAGTCGAAGGAGCGAAAGTAGAGGCAAGGACCGGCAGAAGCAGATCCAGTTGTTTCATATCCTTCGGCCCCTACCTCTATATTGGAAAATCCAGTAGCAACTTATCCAGTAGTAGCAGCCACTTCTAATACCAGTAATCCAACAGCAGCACTTGTTGAACTAGCAGCATCAGAGCTAGCTTCAGATGACCCTGACGGAACTACATTCAACTAAGTCATCAGGATCCGAAGGATATGAAATAGATGATCAAGAGAGAGATTATGATTTGGATTATTGAGCTGAAGATTCCGACCTTCGTGATCGTGATGCAATTACTGATGATCGTGATCCTACAGGTGTTCCAGATGCTCTGGATGTTCCTAGAGCCGAACTCTTATTAGAAGTGAACTATCTTTCTCGTCACTCCATTTCCTTTTCTTAGATACGTGGTTCTATAATTGATTATCCCTGTTGAGTGGTCCCGCCGATCCGACGAGTTAGCCGCTTTAGCGGATCCTGCCTACATCGGGGTTAGGGGAATTGAACCCACTGCTTCCACTCCACTACCCCACTCGTCTGCTCTTGAACGCAAGGATTGGACTTGACTACATTACATAAGAGATTCTTTAATTGGATAAGATGAGTCTTCACCTTAACCTTAACTCGGAACTTAAAGAACTCGGAACTCAAAGCCTAAGACCTTCCCTAGCTTGAAGTCCGATCAAGGAATTAGTGCTTCCAACTTTTGAAAAGATAGAGACTTTCATCATGCTATTCGACCGGAAGGACAGGTGAACTTGCTTTCTTTCGGAAGCAGGAACTCCTTAACAATTATAAGAATTGCATGCCCGAAGATCAAAATAAATAGAAGCAAGAAATCCTTGATCGAACTTACAGCCAAGAAAAGGGACCACACCAACCAACTCTGAAAAGTAGAGCACCAACGCTCATCCGAGACAAGAGAGAGATCTCGCTTTTATTGCTTCCTACTTCTTGTGCTTAAGGCGATACTAAATCAACAGAAATGGAGTGGTTCGCAGCTCCAGTGTTGAAGTCGTTAAATGTAACTCAGCCTTCGGGTAGACTTCAATCGACTACTTACACTTTGAAATTAAAGGAGAGAGAGATTAGGGGAATTGCGTAAGAGAAGAAATGACGGTATTGCTCAGACGAAGAATCGCCATCTATGGCAGACTTTCAACAGAAGGACAGTGAAAGCTATCAGATATAGGAGAGAACCTACTTCAAGGTCTCTATTCGACTCCTCCATCCACCTCGAGCATTTCACTCCTATCCAATCAAGAGATTTGCCTATCAAGGCATACGCAAATCGTCGTGTTGCCGTCCATCCAGTAGGAATTGAACCTACGAATTTGCCAATGTTGAGTTGGGCGCTTTAACCATTCAGCCATGGATGCTTAACAGAGAGAATCGTCAATCTCAGCGAGTGAACTAGGTTTTGGTATTCCTTCTCGAGCTTCTATTTCTTCCGTTAAGGGAGATTCGGGAAAAGATGGAATAGGAAGACGTGTTTCCAGAACGAACAAGATACGGGTTGAGAAGGGGGAGTTTGCAAAGTTGGACAAGATTGGAATGGGCATAGGAACATGTATTGATGTACCAGATCGGCTAATGCTCCCAGGTTGATGCGATGTATTCCACCAGTTGACTGGATACTTTATTATTGGTATATCGATCGGTCCAACACAGATTGAAATAGGAGCCGGTTCGACAGGAAGCTTTTGAAAACGCAGTGCACCCAGGTAAATAAGGAACGAGATGAATACTGAGGTTAAACGAGCATCCCACACCCGAAAGGTGCCCCACATAGGTCTTCCCCGAAACCCCCCAGTAACTAAGGTCAACAACGTAGAAAAAGCGCCCATTTCTGTACCGGTTCCGGAAGAGCGAATAAAAAGGGGATGTTTTGTTAATGGGAACAAGGAACTGTTTATAGCCGTTGCGATATAAACAAGTATACTCATCCGAGCCGCAGGAACATGTACATACGGAATACGAGAATTTCCACCTTGTTGAAGATCTGGTGGTGCTACCCGAAGACTTGAATGAATAGCCATCGCTGTTAAGAACAACCGAGATCCAATGAGAATTTGCGCGTAGCTTCTGGTCTTTGACATAAAGAAAGAAGGTTGTAATAACGAAACGGACATGTATGTGAGCATTTTTTCCTAGCTAGTGGAACAAGAAAGACATGGATGTATATTCAATACGCAATCAAAGGATTTCGCATGCTTACCATATAATATAGGAATTCCCCTTGCTTTGTTTTCGCTCCGCTCGCCCTTACTAATAGGGGCACTCCTTGCTTGCGGAGCGGCATACCGGAAAAAGAAGGATTTACTTTCTATATGGTTGTCAGCCCGTCACCGGACTACGAAAAAGGAGTCGAAGCCTTTCTCTCTCGTCAGTTTGGCTTACTTAGCCTTCTCCCCCCTTACGAGAGAGGTCTTTTAGGATATTGTGGAGAGAGCGGAGGCTCTCGCTTTTTCTTCTCGCTAACGATCGGCATTCTTTTCTTCCCCATTCCGGCATGATCAAAGAAGCTATGGCTGACCTGGTCCGCCGATTTGACCTTTTCAGACAAGACCTTCCTTCCCTCTTTCTTGCTTGTAGGTTGGCTATTTGTCAGCACAGGTTTGGCGCGTTCGGAAGCCAGAAGACGGAAGCCAAAGGAGTCGGGTCGACAAGAGGTTCCATTAATCACTGGCCGTTTTGACCTTAGCAATTGTTGGCCTTTGGAGCAACTCGATTCATTTCCTAGATCTCTTTAGGAGATACCAATGACCATAGATGGAACAACCTAATAGAAGGGTGGATTGCCTTTCGTCCCCAGTACTCTCCATGGGCGGGGGTCATCCCGCTGTTTCCTTTCTGCTATCTACATTGAGGGGCCTTTCGGGACTCCTATCATTTTAGAGCTCAAACTTGAATCAGCAAGCTCTGCATCAGCAATGCAGTTTATCCAACGAGAAACTTGATCTAAATCCTTGTTGCCTAAGGGGCACCCGAACGAACAAAATGTTTCATTGAATCGTACGCTCCTATTTTTTTATTTTTTCAACAACTGTAACCTAAACCTCCTTTAGGAGTCTTCCTTCAGGTTGTGAGGCTTCGCCGCCTTTAAGGACTGTAAACGAACATAGGCCCTCGCCGACTGAGAGCCACGTCGTAGGGGGCCCCGCCATACTATTTGAAATGCCGGAGTCGGAAAACGAACCTTCCTTCCCGTTTGAGCGGCATCTCGTACCCTAGCTACCCTGCGTCAGGGGTAATAGAACCTATACCGGAAACTGATTCCCTTTCTTCTTCCGCTTTAAGCAAGGCGCTGTTAAGCCCTCTTCTTCGAATCTTTGATCTTTTCCTGCCACGAGTGAATTTGATCGATACGGACGACATACGAGCGACACAAGTGCTACGAATAGGGAATACAGAAATGAATAAAAGAGCTAGTGGTCGACAGGTGCAGGATTCAATTGATCCGCTGCATAACTCGTCCATTCCTGACAGGAGGGTTTGAGGATAGGAGTTCTTTATCTATAAAGGCTACCATTCAGGCCTTAACCCCTAAGGCAGGCCTACTACCATAGTAGTAGCGTGGCGGCCTGCCTGTATTAGTCAAAGCAATTCGTCAGTGCTATGTCGTGTCTTCTACCGCTGCTACTTCGTCGGTCGGGGTACCCGCCACTTTCTTCGTCGAAGTGTTCGGGATCTATTTCTGTTGCATGAGCGATAGGTAGCTGAACATGTCTTTATGGATCGATCGGCATCGGTCTCTAAAGGGTATAGGTGGCTAGCGTAAGTTAGGTTAGTAGTATGCTTTGCGTTACTGTAATAAGCTCGGAAAGGGGCTGGCCTGGGATTAGTGAATACGGAAGGTATAGGGCTAGGAAAAGCGCATCTCGTCTTTCTTTTCGCTGTGTCGAGATCGCCACACATCTGAATCGGAGTAGGGTCGACAGTTCGTTTCTCCCGGAGAAGCTACTTTCTGAAGCAGCAGCCTTGATGACCGAATCTCTATTCATCATGTTGGATAATGAAAGGGATGCTGGACCAGACGGATATAGGAATTACGGAGCAATTCGAGGCACCTTGAATGGGAGCGCTGAGACAAGGACGGGCGAATGAACGAGGCATTAACGCCTAACCGTCGCCGCCTCCGGGTGAACTCCTTCTCTCTTTACCACTGTGGTATAAGGGGTGGGATTACCCGTATGGGTCAGGAGGAGGAAATATGGTAAGGCCCGGGATTCGAGGACAAGGGAGTCGATGTCTGGTTGGTGCAAAAAGGTTATGAATAGGCTCGGTGTTGGTTCAACCCTATCAGTCAACCCGGCAGGGCCATGCTTCTTGTGAATCTAAGGCATATATAGCTGATCAGCCAGAAGACAGGCCCTCTCCACTATCTGGCATATAGTGCAGTGTTGCGCGTGCGGGGACAAAGACCGGGAAACCCCATCCACCATCTATGTCAAGGAAAGGCGATCCATCCGTTCCACCTGCCCCAAAGGTGAAAAATCCATTCCTTCATTCTTAGGAGGCGGGCTATCTTACCATTAAGTCGGGTGGCGGCAAACAAAGATAGGAAAAGGAAAGGCAGGGAGAGATCACATGCATGATATTTATGCCCCGATATGGGAAGACCAGCTTCTCTTCTTGAGCTTTCTTTGAAACCAATAGCTGCTCTTGTCCTTGTAACGGATTTTAGATGGGGAACTAGAGAATAGACCATATTCTCCTAAAGGCTTTTCACGGTCAACGAAAACAGGGATATTTGATCATCTATGATATGCCCTACGGGACTGAATCCATACTTCCCTGGGTCTCTGACCCCGATGAAAGTACGCTTGAGATAGAGTAAGCACTTCGTACCGGCTACTGACACGAATACCAATCCCAGCCGTTCCCTTTTAGGTCTACTGGACGGTGGATTTACATAGTGAAAGTAACTGACGTACGAAGCTCAACATCCATCCT
>NW_027518860.1:195000-200000 GCF_043159265.1 Tasmannia lanceolata | reverse complement strand
AAGCGGCTTAGGCGTCGCCACGGATAGGGCATCAAGGTTGAAATCCTTCGAAGAGAGTCCAGTTAACCACTCCTATCATTGGCTTCCCGCATCCTCAGGGGGCCGCTCGGACGAAGAACCGGCAAATCGAGTATGGAATTAGAGCTCGGGTGGGGCATCAACCACAGCACAGGTTGCGGACCTATCGAGATGCTTCCTTGCAGAACCCAACAAGGGCTGTAACTCAATAGAGTGAGTGGGAAACCTTGTAAACGCGAGCAGGAGAATAGAGATCGGTCTGTCTTGTCTTAGACTAGCCCTACTCCATCCATCTTGGCTATCTTGAGCTTATTCATCAGCTTGGGGCGACTTTTCATTTTCTGCTTACTACTAGGGCTTCCAGCACTAATTCCTACGCTTAATCGGGTCTCATAGCCCCTGTGACCTTCACTTCACAGCCTGATTAATGCGCTTTAAAAGCGCACGGCCCTTCGTCGAGCATTTTAGAGTTTCTTTCTCAGGATGTGCCTTTATCTTCACCGGTGGATTGGCATACTTTTAGGGGTAAATGTCACCACTAAAGAGAAGTGGAGTGAGGCGAGCGGAGTGAGGGCGAGGGACCGCACTGAACGACTAACAACGTGACGTCCGGAGTAATCCAATAAACTACCTACCCTCTTATGCACTTGTTATCGCAGTCTATTAGTAGGGGCTTTACTCCAATCTACGAATTGTCCTCCCTTCAATCCATCAATAGAAGGCTAATAAGCTGGTTTGGTTTATCCTGTTTCATCGTAATCAGCTGGTTGGTTTCTCCCCCTTGGCTTCAATGCCTATTGCTTCCAATCACTCACTCTACTAATGCGAGTGATTTCAAATTACCCTTGCAATCATTCGTATTACCAATTATTCGTAAGCCAGCCATCCCTTATCAATAACTAACCCATTTGCTATTTCTAATGATTGAGAATAGTCAGTCGGGGCTGTATATCTAGAATGAATTCCCTCATGTTGAAGCTAATCACTCTGCTTCGAGTTTATCCAATCCCGATATGCCATGATTCTCAATATGAGGGGCTAGTCAATAAGCTATCACTGGTCAATAGCCTTAGATATCTTCATATCCGACCCCTCCCCTGATGGTATTCAGCCGTCCTACACCCTTTACTTAATGATAGCATTAATGGCATAACTGTATAGCCAGTACAGTAGCCTGCATCTTTATTATTAGAAGAGTGAGGTGCAAGTGCTGACTGCTCAATAGAGGGATGCGACCCTGATTCCCTTGGGACTCTGACTCCCCTGATGCACGGGAGGCGCAGGAAAAACCACTGGTGAAGAAGATCCAGAAGATGCTGATCCAATAGGCGCCCACTAAAAAAAGCTAAGGTGGGGAGTAGAAGAACTCGTGCTCATGGAAGGTAACATGCCGGGCCGGCGAGAACGAGAAGAAGGATCAAAACATCGAAAGCTCGGCGGAAGAGCGCGGAGAATAAAATAAGTTTGAGTCCGGAAAATCAGTTATGATCACCGGAGAATTAGTTGTATGCGGAGAATGGTTGGTTTTTCGGTTAGCTACAGAGAGCTGCTATATAGCTTAGTTCTGTACAGGTACAGCCAACCAAGGCTACCACGAGCGGCCGGGTAAAGAAAATATCCTAATTGTAATCACTAGCTATCTCTGTGCTTTGAAAGCTGAAGGAAGTTATAGCATTGGAGCTGGTATGAAAACTAGACTATCCTAAGGAGTAGAAGCCAATCTTCCGGTATCCGGTAGTAGAGCCATACCTTCGGTAGTGAAGCTATACCTCCGGTAATCCTACTAGTAGAGAGAATAGCTTGGCATGAGTAGCTTGGAGTTTCGAAATTGTTTTGGACTTGCCTGTAGTAAAGCCTGCAGTTAGAAGGCTTTGGGGGTAAGCACGCAAGGAGCATTTGATGTGGGCAAAGAAAGGGGCTTTGGTAGCGGCTTTCTAATTGAAATAGAATATCCTTCTAAGAGAAAAGTCGAAAGACTATCCTTATCCTCAGGTATAAGATAGCTCCTTCAGTGTTGTAGCTAAAGCAAGGAGAAGCGATTTGCATACTGAAAGGCTCTAAAAGACGAATTGTCAAAGAGAAAGCCTTTTGGATTCTTCTTGGTTGTTGCACTAGGCTAGTCCCCTGCTTTAGGCACAGGCTTCCTCGCCCAATGAGAATGAGAAGGAGGATCCATCTCGAACTGGAGTGGAGCGGACAAAACAGACAGAAGGGACATCTCGAGAACGGGTTCGGTTCCTTCTTCGGACGATTCTTCTGAATTCTAAAGAGGCGGAAAGCGAGTGAAGTGACTTTCGATTCAAATCATAAGAGAAGAGCTTCTTTTCCAGTCTCAGGGAGGGAGTGAAGACTGACGGTGAATAGCTTCTTCCTCTTGCTCGGTTAGGAGGTTCTAAATACCCGATTCTCAATTCCGGAAAGGGCGCTTCCGCTAGCTTTCCAACGGTTTTGAATTTACAAGAAGAATCCGCTACTGCAGCCAATCCATTGAAAGGTGAAGGCAATGCTAAATGCAGACAGATTTGGTTCTCCCCTTTGCCAGGGGTTGATGGGAGGGGGGATACCTTTGAACCTGACGTGCCTTTAGCATGAGATTAATGAGTTCCTAAACGACGAGAGCGAGACAAAAAACTTAATAGTTGGGTAGGGCAGATTTCCTCAGTCGAGAGGTGGAACCTAGATAGTACGTTTGGTACGCTGTCGGACCAGCGAATGACGAAGAGATTGAAGTGAAAAACCCGTAGATAGATGCTTGCGATACAGTGAGGATTCCACTTTTCAATCAGTATCATGGCGCTAAAGCCCTCCTCCCGCTACTAATACCTTGAAGGTAATAAGAGTGAATAGGGCTATTACGTATGTTAGGAAGAAAGGGCACTCATTTCCTACTGTGTTTGCTGAGCATGCTTCTTCAGTCAATCGGGCGTACATAGTCTTGCTCGGAACAGTAAAATAGGTACGGTAGGCACCTCCGGCTATTCTTCTTTTAGGAATAACGAGGAATGGAATGTGCTTTCCAATGCGTGTGTGGTAAGCATGAGCGTTACCATGGATAGATGATTATTTCCGCAAGTTGAAAACCTTCAAAGATAAGGGACGATTCCCGCGCTTCAGTCGATCAGAACAAAAAAGGTGGAGTCCCAGTAGTGCCATTAAAGCGGAGGTCTTGTTCGGGGTTGGTCTTCGGCCAGCCAAGTAGTTACCTTTCCTGTCATTGACTGGATGGGAGAGAGGCGAACTAGAGAAAAAAAAAAAACTACTTATGTTACGTAGCTTTCCTCTTAAGAGCAATAAGCCCCTGGTTTGAAAGAAACCTCTTCCTCTCTCTGAGGGCTTGCTTTTGGGATATGAGTTTCAGCCCTTACCTCTGTCACCGATTGATCATTGATTCTTTTCTGGGCTTCTTGCGCATTCCTCTTTGATTGCTTGCTGTGTCTAGTGAAAGGATCACGGAATTGACTTATTCAGATGATTGTCAGGGGCAACTTCAATGTCTATTCCGGGAAATACCTGAAGAAGAAGACTAATTGAAGGAAGGCTGCCTCTTCGAGTTGGCTGCTGGATTCGTATTTCAGAATTGGTCTTTGGCATTCGGCTGTTGCAATCCGTCTCTGGCGCCAACTTCGCTTTGTGAAGCTCGAGTAATGCCTTTATGGCTTTAGGGAATCTCCCTCTTTCGGTCGAGGGCACCCCAGCCTGGTCCACTCATTCCCTTTTCTTCCGCGAGAACTTCTCAAACGAGGGAAGCCCTTTACTCGCCAACGCTACTAACTAATTATCGCTCTCCCCTCTATGTGTGTAAGCCCAGAGAAAGGGATTTCAATCCTGGTCCACTCATTCCCTTCGCTTCCTCTTTTCTTGTTCTAGCCAAAACGAATTTTCCGCATTATTGAATCTGAGAGAGAAAGGCGTTAAGGCCTGCTAGAAGGTATCTAACCCGCTAGAAGGTATCTAAGGGAAGCGCCGTACCATTTTTAAAGAAATGAACATTTCACAAGACAACCTATCGGCTAAGACCCGTTCTTCTTTCTTCAGAAGCAACTTGGGCATAAACTCCCGACTCCTCAACAGAGCCTATGAGGGCAAGGCCTCTTTCTGACCAACTCGCTGAGATCATTGGAATTGAATATTGAGATGCCTGGGCTTTCTGAGATGCTTCCGAGTCAAATCATAATTTGGTACTTGATTCTGCCCCAAAGCAGGAAGATTTAGAGGGCTTAACAGCGCCTTGCTTTGAGCCTAGATACCGTTTGTGGTCCATTACTAATATTACCTTCAAACGTAGTCAATTTGGCATCATTGCCTGGTTACCGAAAGGAATTTTAAATCCCGTACAATCAAATATCTAGCCATAAGATCCCTTCCCTAAACCTTCCCATGCCATACCTAAAAAGGCGATCTCTTACCTCATAAGGTCCTTCGTCGACTATGAAAAGAAAGACAGGGTAGTTTCTAAGACCTTACCATTTACTAAAAAAAAAAGAGGTCGAACTCAAATTTAGTATAGAAAGAAAGATGCGGGTTGAAATGTTTATAAATATCGCACGCTTGTTTGATTTGTTTATAACGTTATAGAAGTCACACTAACTGAAAGCGGCCGGGGTTACGTTTTGTTTATGATCAAAGTATGACGTTTATGAACTCCCTATGAATTAGTTCCAAGAAAGCGGCCGTTCACTTCAAGCTGTAGTTGTAGGATGACGTTGCTTTGAGTTTTGTTTTTTGAATCGAGATTGGGTTGGTGTTCAGTGTACATTACTGTATCGAAAAGAATGCATAGCATTCCAAGTGACCCAGATAAAAGGAACGAGGAAAAGCAAAATCAAGAAGAAAGAAAACTAAAATATAGAATAACAATATCAATAATTGCTTCAATAACTCAGCGCGTCCAAAATCAGAGTCACGACCTACTAAAGGGCAAGTAGCTTGATTGGTTCGAATCCAATTCGTGAGATTTCGAGAAAAGGTCCCATCCTTCAATA
>NW_027518860.1:170000-190000 GCF_043159265.1 Tasmannia lanceolata | reverse complement strand
GGTGTTCTCCATAAAAAGCTTAAGTCAATCTTAAGGTTTCTCTTTCATTGATGGCGAAGCATGAAGGGAAACAGAAAGACGGATTCCAATTCCAAACAGAAAACCCTTCCCCCCTAACCCTCATTACTAATAGGGGGGGGAAGACTCACACCAACACACTACAGCCATTCCACCCCTACTAATCAAAGGCTCCCCCCTCATCTATAAAGGAGGGTCCCTTCATTCCATTAGCCTTAAGGAACCATAGGCAGAATAAGGAACCGCCTTTTTGAAGACTGAAAAAAGGCGGAAAGCATTCATCATTAAGCCTAGAAAGGATGTTCTCCTTTAGGCACCTAAAGTCAGTATTCTAGTTTCTCTTTCAGACTGACGAAGCATGAGTAGAGAGGAAAGGAAGCTGCAAGTCCCAAGTTTGTGAAAAGGTGTTCTCCGAATTTGGGATTCTCTTTTTTCTTGCCTTATGGTGAAGCACAAGGGAAGAGGAAGCTAGTCCGAAAGCTAGTACCAAACTGGAGAAGCAAGGCTTAATGACAACCGTTCCACCCCTACTAATCAAAGGCTTCTATTGAAAGAAGCACTTCGTTTCACTTCCTTGAACTGGCGAAAGCACAAGTTCCTTCATTAGTCAGTCTTTCAGTCAAGAATTCGTTCCTTACTCTTAGTCCGAAGGGGCTACTAGTCCGAAAGCAGAAGGCGAGCCAGAGCCAGGAAGAAGGCGGCTGATAACAATCTACCATATGCGACTAATCCCGTCACGTCAACATGAACCGACGTTTCGTATGAATAAAGGGAAGAGACACGACGACGCTACTACTGGGTTATTCACTCCCATAGCTGTGCCAGAGCCGATTCAATCAATGCGACTTCGTCCCACCAGTCGAAAAGGAAGGAATATTCTGAGGCGGGCAAGGAAGGAAGAGGCAGGATATGTCTAGAGTGTAGAAAGAGAATCTTCTCATTCAGAAAATGCCCCTTTAGCCCACTCTCTTTTTACGTAGCCAACTAGTTGGTGTACTCTCCCTCGACGCTGACCCGATAGAAGCCAAGCCCTTTGTCTCAAAAAGAATGGTCTCTTTATATTTCCTAGCATTATTTAAAACCATTTGATCCTAGTCGTCTTGCGTGGAAGGAGCCAGATGACAGAGACTTTTCTTTTCTCACCCCTCAATATATACTATTAGATTGCGTCCGACCACCCGATCGATGAAGACTCGAACCTAACCACCCCGCTTTTGGAGATGACGGAGACTTTACTCGACGTCTTGACCCATCCATAGTCTGCTAATCTAATCCCAACGTCTTTGATCCTGACAAGCTTGGATAGGACTATATCTCTGTCTTTTGTTTGTTACACAACACTGAATGTATAGTTCCTTTGTTCTTCTGGCTATGGTTCTTTCTATTCTTATTTCTTACTTATTTATTTATGGTCTGGCCTTTTTCAACCTCTTCTTCAGGTGGAGTATCTGAATACGAGCCTTGTTCAACTGTGCCCACAGACCCGTAAGCCCTCGAGGCAAGGCGAAAAGGAAGAGATGCTCTGGCTTTCTTTGGTCTTGAACTCGCTCCCCGCTCGAGAATGAATGTTGGAAATTCTTCGATGACATGTTCCTTTGAGTGCACGATTCCTTAGCTGTGCCTGTTTGGTACCGAGCTCTTTGATGGCCTTTCTTTATCCGTTCACGCTAAAAGGTAGTGAGTGGAGTCAGGCACAAAGCGATCCTCAGCAGCCGAAAGAAGCCTTGTTCGGTCTCCTGTTGAAGTGGTGACTCACCTGCAACATAAGTTTTGCAAACCTAGGTGAATTCCACTTTCCACTGGACGAAGGCAAAAAGAAAGAGATAGAATACGACGGTTTTTCAGGCGTATAGAGAATGACACGATCATCTAGCCTTGGTCCTCTCATCATCTGATTCCCGAAAGGCGGAACTGAAGAACGCACTGTTTGGGACTGGGCACGACCCCTCTTCTTTCTTTAGACTATCGTTTTTTGTTTTCCGGATGTGGATTGAGCATTTTGTTGAGTCTTGTTTTTGCGCTTGTTAACCTTCTTCTTTTTGACCGGACAACTGGATGCGAATCTTGCTCTACCACCCCTTTCTTTAAAAAGAAAGAACTCTAGTGAATGGCTAAGAGGAAGTGCCTCTGGTATTTCAGTTTCGACATGGCCTTGATCTTCTGGTGAAGTGGCAGTAATGTATCCAATCCCTTTTCCAACCAAGGATACTGAGTCTGACCGAGGAGAAGGACATCTATCTTGGCTGTCTAGCTATGACTAAAAAACCTACTTGTGACAACTCGACACTGGAAGCTTTGATGAGACTCTTTTTGCCAGCACACGACCATAAGCTGTCTTTGCTTATTTCCTTGCTTGGCTACCCTCGAATGGCTTGGTACGCGCTTGCCGGCCCCTCACCCCTATTAGTTAGTAAAGCTTGGATGCCGATCAGTGGCCTATTTACCGAATCATGATTCTTTCTTTTGAGTCCTATTGTTGCAAACGAATAAGACGGTGCTGATTCCGATGTATTCGATTTCTATGACATTGAGTCTACCTTTTGTTTTTTCTTGTACATGACCTCTTGTACAGTCTTTTTTCAGGCATTCAAACTAACCGATTTCATCTTGATTGAAATCCTGGCGATTATACCAAACCGTTCTTCCAGCGAAGTGGTGTAATTAGAGCCTTCTTCCTCTGTTCCAATCAAGTATCTCGAGAAGCGAGCGAGCGTGTTGAGGTAGGGGAATCCGGATAGCGCGTTATAGTCTTGACCCGAATGCGTTCTATAATTTCTGACCTTTCGTCCCTGTCTCTGTCCCGTACGGTATACATACTTTCGTTTATCGAATCCCTGTTAAGGTTTTCTATGTCCCCAGACATTTTTTTTAGTTTTTTATTTCCTTCTTTACTAGTGAGTAGCGGGAAGGGTCATTAGTCTCCTCGAAAGCTTCTTAATGAGTAAATGCTGTTTTTGTAGCTGTATCCTTTGCTAGAAGTGTTTTTCCTTTGCTAGATGATTCCCGAAGGTGTAGCGAAGCGCTCCTCTGGTGAGGGTCCTTACGATTGGCTTTGTGTTAAGTCAACCCGAAATTCAAAGTCTGCTTGTTGCACGACAAGCAGAGTAGGCAGCACACGTAACACCAACTGGAACGAAAGCACAACCATGGGCTGGCCTATTCTAAGGAAGGGCTGAGATTAGGGTAGGAAGAATCAGACCTTGAGAGTGAAAGCTGTAATCGAGTGAGAAGCCTGTAATTGAACGAGACGACTCCCTTCCCCGCAACCCCTGGGCGATGTGGAGAAAGATGACTCGTCCCCTCACTAGGATAAGATCGAAGAGAAGGAACTCTAAACATCAACAACAACAATCGGGTACATCAGGGGAATAAACTGATATCAATGTCAGGTATCTCAAGAATGGGACTCTGCCGACAGAGATAGATAGACCGAGAGAAAGTCGATTTGAGAACCGTGTATCGACAAGTGTACCGAATCTCGAATGGGAACTTTCAATCGTTCGCAAGGAAAGACATCCCGGAGTAAACACGATTCGAATGCTTTACCAGTCTGTCCGGGAATACATTTAACAAAAAATAGAATATGGGTACTCTCAAGCGGCGAGGCCTATATTCTCAATCGCCGAAGGCTCACAACAGTTGAAAAGAGGGCGGTGGGTGGTCCAGGAAATGAATGATTTTCCGAAGATGGGTCTAAAGAAACAGACGCAGAAGCGAGAGCTAAAGCAGAAGCATCAGCATCCGCAGAAGCAGAATAGAGGGCTAAATAGCGCCTTACTCTAAAGTTGTTCTAATCGACTGGGGCATCTTAAGAGAGCGGTAGTCTTCGCTTTCTGGGAAAAGACATAGTTAGTGCCTACCACAGGAGCTATGTGTAGTCACAGGTTGACTTCTAGATGTAGGATCTCCGACTCCATTCCTAGAGCTTGGAGCCCCCTCCTCTTCAACTTCTGTAGCTGAACTTGCCTGAAGGAACGATGTTGATCCCCGATGATTTGATGTTTTATTTCGTTTGACGAAAGTCAGTTTCTGATTGATTTGGTTAGTGTAGAAGTCAGCCTTCACGGACTTAAATGTCTTGGTACCTAAATATACCGGAAAAGGGGAAGCGGGACCAACTACTCGATTGGGCTGTAGATCCGGTTGGTGTATCATCATCCTTCATTGGACTCTACAGGCTTGATTGCCTACCTAAATAAACCGACTTTATTTGAAAGTAGCTTCGATACAGGAAGAGGAGCTAGAAGCCTTAATGAAAGCTAGAAATAGTGCTGCAAGCGAGACCCTTGTTGATCCGGTTAGCCTTTCGCGATTCATCAAGGAAGGTCTTAATACTATCTCTGACTCGGATGAGAGAGAAGGGAAATAAGGGGTCCAGGGGATTCTCGTTCTTGCCCGAACCTCCAAGCCTACGGGGCATTAAATTAATCAAAAACTTTGCTTTGATTGTATACAGAAAGGGCCCAACCTCACTCGTCGACAAGACGAGAAGATTGACTTAAGATTCCGTTTGGTCGCTCAGCTATCTCACCTAGGCAGTGAAGGAAGGGCGGTATGGGGACGGTTTCGCCTTTGCAACGCTCGAGTGCTTTAGCCAGGCATCACTCGCGGAAGCGAAATCATCAACTTCGGAATAGTTTCGAGAGCAACTACTTAGAATCTAGCTTTCGGAGTAGTGGAAAATAGCATAAAGAGGGGGTTCGGGCTATCAGGCATGAGAAAGGTAATGTACAATGGCTTGGCTGGCCTGTCTTTTTAGTTGCGGAATCGCCAACGTCCGCTAACTGTCAGGGTCAGAGCTGGACTCGTCGTGAAACTAATTCTTAGAGAAAGTGTGTTAGCCTGGACTACCACCAACTCGCTCAATGCGCGAAAAAAGCTCTTTGTTCGCGCTTCTCGAGTGAGTTGAGCTTACGAGCCAACCTTGCCTTTCAAAGTGCACCCTTGCTCTGTGGCTCTATCATCAACCGAATCGCCCGTCTCATCTGTGGTGACTGAATCAACTATTGGCTAAATCCGAAGAGTTAAAGGACCCACACCTTCCCTTCCGGAAAGGTAGGTTCCCTACAAATGAACAGACCCCAACAGAAACCTCCTCACGAGCAGCTACATATGGGCTAGGATCAACTGCTGCGGATGAAAGAGCTCTTCTCTTTTTTATCTTTCTTTGGCTGATACTGACACTGATGCTTATCCTTTATGAATCTCCAGTTGAAGCTGCTGATGCCCTAGTCGAATAGACCACTTTTGAGGAAGGCGCTACTTAGCCCTCATTTGATCGCTCTGCCGAACGAACTGATCGAGAAGGATCGTCAACCACTTCGGTAGTGGACCTGGTGGTTAGTCCTTCAGCTGAGAAAGATAGCCCGGGCGTGATCCGTGATCCCTGTTCGTTATCTAACCTTTTTTCTTCCCCACCCACCGCCCTCCATTCCTTTGCTTGATTGAATTCTTCTGAGAATCATTCCTTCCAGCGCCCTCCATTGGTCACATTCTGATTTGGGAGAAACTGGGGCTGTTGATTAGGCAATGGAATTGTTGAAATTGATAACCTTTCCGCCCTAGCCTTGGTTGGCTACATCAGACCAGAAGTCATCTCCTCCCTCAGGAGAGTCTATTTCGCCTGCACAAAACCACTAAGCTTGGTCGGTCGAATAGCAAAACCATTAGAAGGTCTTTCTTTTTCACATACGCAACAACTTATACGGGCCGGGTTGGTTAGTAGGGAAATGAAAGAAGAAGCCCTTACCTTGGCCATATCTGATTCGGGAGAAACGGGATCTGTTGGTTAGGAGGAAATATGCCTTTCCATCACATCAAACAAAGCTGCAGGCACTGCCTTCTCGACCGGATAAGCCGGCGGGCGCCGGGAGCGGCGATCGAAAAGTGTTTTTCGAACGGATTTGATCCTATGCCTCTCGATCCTTCTGATCATATGATCAAGCATAGCGCACTTTGTCTGATCTTCGAGCAGGAGTATCAAAAGCCTTCCCGGGAGCTAAATTCCTTCCTTGAAAAAGTGCCACTGGCAAACTTACCGATAGCACTGGCAAAGTTCCCGATAGAAAGAATAAAAACGAACTAATAGAACCGCCTAAGGGCGTCTCGTTTCGGGGCCTCCTGCTCGCTCCGAACCGGGCTTCAACTCAATCACTTGGACAGAGAGAGGGATTTGGCCTACCGGGGGAAAGGAGATGGAAGAAACTCGACCAACTCATCTTTGTTTCGATGAGCACTCGACCGCTCCCCTTGAACGATATTAGACACCGGACAATACGCATGAACTGCCATCAATCACTATCTCCCGGAATCGAACCTGAGAAAAGGAAGCGATAGCTGGCTCGACCAAAGGGTGTGCTGAAGGAAGCGAAGGCTCCTATCTTTATTGAATCCCCATATTGCCCGTGCCGCCCAATCTAGCTGTATATCTTAGCTCGAATTGATCTCATTCTATGGAGGACCTCTCCTTACACGGGTAGTAAACCACCCGAATGCTTCAAATTATGTTATGTAAGGCAAGTTGGTCTGGCCCAAGGGTGCGATTCTTTCTCTAATTGATATCGGGCCTTCATCTGTTTGAAGCAAGACGCCCAATCCTTCTGAGTTCTTAGCACGACATGCCGCTATCTAAATGCGGCACTGACTTTCTCGAGCCATCCTCATCAGTCTGATAAAAGTGTTTCTTCCCTTCCCATATGACAATTTGACGCTGCTATATATTTGATAGAATAGAATCGTAGTTCAAAATGTGTCCAGTTGTGGTGTTTCAAATTCCAATGCAAGCCCATCTCACCAGCTATAGCTATAGAGGTCAAAGAGGGGAAGGTGGGCTCCTAGCTTGAAGCTTTCATCGGATTAAATGAACCATCAGAAGGAGATTTATTCGAGAAAGACCGGCCAGACTCTCCATTCCGAATTCACATCCGGGGAAGAAGGGCCTGAGAAACCAGTGGGAGAGGTGGGGCTCACATCTATGAAAACCTCTTCTGATAGGGCTAGGTGGCTCTCCCTCACTGAAGGAAGGGGAATAACGGGTGGATTTCAAGTACCATATCTGGAACTCAATCTTTAGTCAACCCCGCCTTTAAACCATGCTTGACATCGATGAGTTTAGAACCACCAGCTAGGATCGGATCGGCTTACCCTACATCAAGTGCTTCCCCAACGACTTTGACGAGCTATGAGCTTGGGATAGGAAGTGCCCCCCGCTTTATATCAACACCAATTCCCATAGCTACGAATTTCATCCATTGAACAGGCCCAAACGGATGCAGGCAGTACGCGAATAGATGGAGATCCGGGTGGGATGATGGCACAGACGGACTACTTGAGGATCGGGGACTGGATGTAGAATGGAATACGCCCATCGAGACACGGCAAGCAATTGATCCATACCAGCCGGTTCCCACCGCTAGACGAGGATCGGCCCACCAGCAGGGGAATTAGGTACCGGCGAATGACCAAGGGACTGACTACCCGATAGATACAGATGCCTGGTAACGCACTACGGAAATGAAGCTGGAACCGAAAAAGTACACTACAAAAAGTGTAACACTTTTTGTAGTGTACTTTTGTACTTTTGCTTTCCTTTAGTTCAGGATTCCCTCTCTATGCCCATATCTATTTAGTAAAAAGGCTAGAAAAATAGCTCTGAGGAAGTACTATAACTTGAATCAGTATCTCAAATAGGGCGATATCAGGCCTTCTGTGCGATATCGATCTTCTGTTTATGGTAAGCGGTCTGCCCTTCCCCTTACTAGATCAAATAGGGCAATTCGTAATGCTCTCTTCCTTCCCGCCTTCCCTCTTCTGCTCTTCCTGTCCCTTTCAATTGGTCTGTCGTCTCTAAAAAATTCCCGTTCTTCCTTTCATTCAATAGATCTATTGCCCTTGTCTTTCTTGGTTAAACATGAATTCTTTTGAAAATAAATCCATTAAGAGCATATTATAATTAATCCTTAATGCACTGAAAGAGAGGGAGGACCACACCCCAACTAGGAGCTGAGCCCCTGGGGTGGGGGACTCCCGTAAATAAGGTTTGAATAGTACAGGACTGGCCTTAGCCAATTCAATACCTTCTCCTGGTGGAAATCTCTCCTCCGCCTTTGATTCTTGATCCCTCTTTTCCCAAAGGCTTGATTCCGGCCGACTGAAGACTCCTTTTCCTTTACAATGATAGAAGACTATCCTTAGTCCCCTATCTCTTAAAGGGGCTGGGAGATGCCCTCTTGAAACAATCATGATTTGTATAGGTCCCCACTCACACTATAGAAGAGCAGATGCCTTAAAAATATAGGGCTTCTCTCTATCCTTCCTTTCATCCTGGAAGGGAGGGATAAACATTGATATATGACCCCTCGCCTAAAGACAGGCCCTACTAATAGGAGGGATATCGGTAGCCAACCGCAGAAGAGGGGCTGGACTATCTATCATTACTGCCCCTCTTCAATACTCTTCTGCAGATAACAGGTCTCCCCACTTTCTCTATGAGTCTCCTCCTCCCTAAAGACAATATAGTAGTTCACCCCCTATCACGTAAGGCCTCTCCTATAAGCCCTATATTAGTCAGGGGATCAGACGAGAGAGAGGAAGTGCCTATACTATATTCGGCAGGCCTTACGTGATAGGGGGTGAAAGGGGAACAAGAATCTGACACTATAGATTGATATCCCTCATTAGGTCCTCTTCGACTATTCCTTCCTTTCCAATCCCTTCAAAGGCCTACTCTTTCCCTCGAACTGTATGCAGTAGGGTTCTCCCCCTCCCCAATAGAACTATAGATTTGTTAAGGGACTTCTGTCTGAATACTCCTTCCTGCCCATCATTCTTCCTTATCGATTCTTTATTCCCCGTCCTCCCACCTATAGATAGAAGACATAAGAGAATAGTTGACTCGGATATCGATCAAGGTATTCTTGATCGTCTACTGCAACTAAAGGCTTCATTCAGTCCTAGGCTTTCCCCTCCAGTAGGTCAAGCTATCCGGACCGGACCGGAAGAAAAGAAAGGTGATACCGATGCCCTTTAAGAGTCAAGAGTTAAGGAAGGAAGTCTATTGGAAGGCGCTTAGATCACTTCTGAAGTATTGAATTGACTAAAAAAAAACAGGGGGGATCAAAAGACCTAAGACTAAGTAGGGCTTCAATACCCAAGACTAAGTAGGGAGGGAGGGAGGGTCTCTCCTATCCGATGGGGTGGGTTGCCCAGGTAGAGAAGTTGGTAGGAGAGGAACGAATCAATCGCCTACCCCTATCAATGAAACATTGAGAAATCAATGCTTCTCTATGCCCGAGAAAAAAAAACGATCTTCCTTACCGGAGCTTGTCCCAGCATGAGTCAGGCAGTAGGATCAATCTTCCACCACTTTTTGAGCCAGAGGAATTCGATCAGTAGGCTCATCCCTCCTCAGAAGGGAATGATGTCCAGAGAAAGGAATATACATCCACCGTACCACCGTTCATTGGGGTGATCAAACCCTGGATCCGAGACTCGCTTTTAACATTCAAAAAAATGACTTGCCGAATCAAGATCTTCTTTTCCTCCCTCCAGACGGAATCGGTTCTTCGCCGGACACCACTGCTCAAATGGGAGCTGTCCCCTTTAAGAGTCAAGAGCAGTTGAGCTACTCGCGACCAGGGAGGGCCTCCTAACGAATTCACGTTTTCCGAAAGCAAAAAGCAGGGTCTTTAAAACCCCTTCATGGGCCTACCCCCATCTCAGTTAGGGCAGGAGATGTTGAAGTAGCGCATGAAGTAGTCTCTATCCCCCCTATTAGTAAGGGCGGAGCTGCAACAAGCGAGGGAACTCATTTGAATTAGGTAATTGAGTGAATGCAATCTGTGCTTTAGTGCTCCTTCTATTCCAACTGGCATAGCAAACTAAATACCGGCCGGAAGGCTTCCGAAATGTCGAGCAAGCCATTATTAGCCTTAACGAATAATTGGATCTTCTTCGGGTGGCCAACGAAGATACAACATCTGCGACGGGAGGTAGGGATGGTTTGGAGGAATTCTTGGGACAGATGGCCCTTGCCATAATTGATCGGATTGGGGATTGAAGCTGTATGAGGGAAATGAATCCACTGGTGGGGAGGCGACTAACAACTGAGAATTTCAATATGGGGTGCTTCCCCGAAATAGAATCTTTGATGCCGCCTTCCGCCATCAACTAGGGCGCTATTGGCTTTTATCCCGCCGATGCGGGAATACGACACACTTGCTCATGCTGGGACAAGACGACTTCTGGGAACACGTACAGAGCTTTAAACTGCCTTTCATAGCCCTATTACGCTCTAAAAGCCCTATGACGTTAGAGCGTAATAGGGCATATAACTATTTTTATAGTTTATTTATATCTAACACAAAGAACCTTAGACTTTTTCTGAAGCTATTTTCTTAAACCTTGCTGGAAAATAGGCTATTCAAGTCGAACTTAATGCGTTACACAAGAATGGTACTTGGTTGGGGATCTTCTTTCCATTCCTGAAGGAAAAAGAGCGATTGGGAACAAATCATTAAGTAGTTTGAGATTCACCAATTCTAACCTCTGCTCGTGAGGGGTTAATAGTTTCTGGTTAGAGGAGAAAGCAGCCTAGATAAGAATACCAAGGAGCCCCACCCAGGTAGGTATCCGAGAGGCCAATGAATGATACCGAGAAACCAAGGTCCTTTACTAATATAGGGCTCGCCCACCCCACCTTCGTCACAAGGCCGTAAGTATACCATGTTTGCTAGTTCGGCCTAGATCGGAAAGAATCTCAAAGTTCAGTATTGGGAAACATAGTTGGTACGAGATCTGGCGAAAGAGAAAATGACATGAACTCTCACTTTTGCTTTTTGAAGTTTATGTGCACTCATTTAGAAAGAGCTACCGGGAGCGAATTGAGCCCTTGAACTATATCTCCACTTGCCGGGGAATATAACCTACCCTTTTTTTTAGATAGAACACTTTTCATATTTCTCGCTCCGTTGAAACGACGGGTAAGTACCGGCGGCATACATCGAATGGTCGGGACCACCACTTGTTAGCTGGAAATATGGTCTAATAGTACGGGGAATAACTAGATAGCGTGGCGATTCATTGAATAGCATACTCCTACCCTAATTCTATTGATCGAGTGAGATGAATCGAAAGCAATACGCCATACGCACAGTAGTGGTCATTCGTAGTCGATATGTTAGTCGTCGTGTTATGACATGAAGGGGTCGTGGAAGAGTTGGGTTCGAATCCCAAAGCCCCTCTGTTTCGTACGTTTCTCTTTAGGTCGTTCCGGGAGCCATTCGAGTAAGGGGGGAATCGAGTGAGCAATAGTGATCTTCACCCTACCGTGACTGGTATCGTGTGGCTCCACTCCAACCGACGTCCTGTTGGGGACTTTTCGTTCCGGCCGTAGGGAGATGAGATCCTATTGAGGTCTACTTCCTTTTGCTTTATAGTAGAACGTCTTTATCAACTATGGCTATTGTCGTAGCGAAACTCTTCCGTTCGAATTGCCAGAGGAATCAACTTGTTTAATCAAAATACTATAGAAAGAGCTGTGGATCTCGCATTCAAGCCACACAAGAAGAGTGCGAAATCCTTAACCAAAGTAAGCCCTGAGCTCTTCTAGAACAAAACTGACGAAGCTTTATCAATAAAGTAAAGCTCGTTGTTTCATCAATAAAGAAAGGCTTGGAGATTTGTTTCGTAGAAGCACCTTCTTCCTATGTATGTATCTATCTTTACTCGCAGAGACAGTCCTCACCGGACGCTCTACTCCAACAACCATAACGGTCAGGACTACGCGACTCGATCCCTTCTGCACGAACACGGGGGCTTCGTCCGCTCCGATAGTCCTACACCACTCGACTCGAAGCCAACAAACCACTCGAGTCGAGTTGGTTAGACTCTCCATAAAGTGGAGTCCCGTTCATAAATAAAGTAAAGTCCTTTAGACAAAAGGAGCCTAGAGGTTGAGCAGACTCGAGGCCGTTCCATCAAAGATCACCTCCTTACGAGGGAGGATGCCCTAGGTGATAAAGCGGGAGTCCCTTTCACTACACGCACTACACGCCGGCCCACGAATCGAAGAGTCGGAGTCGATGAATGCAAGCTTGGCTCTTACATGCATGGCTTACGCCATAAAACCATTCCTACTTGGGATGCTATGGTCACAGCATTTCTAAGAAGATTCTTCTATAGATATTTTTTAGAAGGGAACCACGGAAGAATTCAGATTAGAAATGTTGAATACATCGGAAATGGTCAGGAAGAAGAGGAGCTGTTAGGGATAGAAAGGGACAAAGGGAAGATGAAGTCAATAAGCCTGAAGATGCTGAAAACCAAGATGAATTTGACGAAGTCTCCATTTGCTATTCTTTTGTTGATCCATTTTTGTTGATTTCACAAGCCTTGAAAGTCCCGCTTATGTTGAATTCGGAACACATGGCTCCTTATCCAGAATGGATGGAACATGTCCCATATCCCCCTGAATACCAAATCCCTCACTTTTTCCGGTTTCATGCCGGAGATGACGCATTGGCTGGCTTATTTGGTATATTTTCAACAAGAGTGTGGGGTAAGAGCTGCTGTCGAGGCTCTCTGTTGCAAACAATTTCGTTACTCGCTTATGGGAAGAACCCTTATTTGGTATGATAACTTCGCCTGGGGATCCATACCGACATGGGGAGCTATGGTGGTAGCTTTTCTCCAAGAGTTCGGAGCAAGAAAGCCCTCTCAAGGATGGAATATTCCAAATCATGAATGGAGTGACTCCGATGATGATTGGGACTTCCAATCTGAACAACACCGATGGTTCTCATACTTCTTCAGTCTCAGGGGATGTGGGGAGTGCAGCACCTGACGGCTGGACCTCTGAAGTTGATTCATTTTTTGAAGGTAGAGTCTAGTCTTATCATGCCAGATGGTTCAGATTTCTGAAGAAATAGCCAAAGTCAACCAGATGGAGTTACGATCTGGCAAGAAATTACCTCCCGTTCCAAATTATGGTCAAAATCTTGTGCAAGAGTTGTCTCAGTCTAAGAATAGATCATCCCCAAATCCTGAAAGTCCCGTCCAGGATCATGGTCTATCGCAAAATAAAAACCCTGGGGGGTATCCCTATAGACCGAGGTGCTGGGGGCACCCTCTCGAGCCAAAACGCAGTTACCCAACGAGGGAGACCACGAATGCTTGCTGGTCAAACATTAGCGGCTAATGGACAACATGTTCGCTATGACATATTAGCTCACCTCAAAAAGATTCCTGCACTCCTCAGCGTATACGATGCATTGAAGATGTCTGCAGAACTAAGGATGTCCCTAGTATACGCATTAACGAACCCATAGGAGTTTTCTAATGAAGTTAACCAAGTTGAGATGAGAAGTAGTAAACCAACTTATGCCGAGTGTTTGGCTTTGATCACGTTTACGGACGATTACTTGCAACCAGGACTCATTAAGCATAACAGGCCTTTGTTCATTTCAGGATACCTTAATGGATTGGAGATAACAAGAATCATGATAGATGGGGGATCGGCTGTTAATCTCCTACCTTTGAGAATGCTAAAACGTCTCGGGATTGCTATTCATCGATTGGCTCCAAGCAATCTACTTATCCAAGGATTTAACCAAAGTAGGCAGAGGTCTCCGGGCATTGTACGACTTGAATTAAAGATCGAGGAATTGGAGGATACCATAGCCCTTTATGTCATTGATGCGGAAACATCAAACAATGTTCTACTTGGGCGGCCTTGGATGCATGATAATTGTGTCGTCCCTTCTACTTATCACCAATGTTTCAAGTAAACCAAAGGTGGTGAGCAGAAGAGGGTGAAAGCAGATGCGAATCCTTTTAGCGAAGCAGAAGCGTATTACGCAGATGCTAAATTTGATTTATCCGAAGATGAAATAAATGCTACAAAGCTCAAAGAGAAAGGGATTTCGACCTCAGACGACCAATCGACCCCCATGATGCCATCAGAAGAGAGGCTATAAAATAGGTTAAGAAGTTCGGAAAGTTGAAGATTAAGCAAACAACTCCTGATACGAGGAAGGCCCCTAAAAAGCCTGCTTTCCGTTTCGTCCCAAAAAGTCACAGGAAGCATGGTGAGCCAGCCCTTATGCCAATTCAGAGAGTTCCACTTCGCTTTAAAGGATAGGGGGGGATATCTGAGTCGATAGGGCCATATTCAAAAGGGAGATAAGTGGATTGAGTGTACTTTAATGCAAAAAAATCAAAAGAACTTCAACAATTCCTCATCCCTCCGAGACATGATCATCATCCTAAAACCATCCGGATGCATCACTTGGAAATGCTTGGGCCAAAACCAACAGCTAAAGGAGATGGGAAGTTAGCTGACACAAAGGAGCTTTACTAATAGAAAGGGGCTTAAGGTATACGATGCGAAAGCTCTTCGAATGATGCAAGCAATGGGATACTCAATTGAGGAAGCCCAAGGGTTGTGCAATGGAAGAGGAATGTTAGCACCGTTTGACGCCATGTATTCTCCAGCACAAAAGAGAGCTCTCTTTGAAGATCCAGAATGCGGAAAGGTCTTTAGGCGGCCGGGCTTAGGGTGTGACGAGAAGGGTGAGGTACCCGAGCAAGATAGTCACATGTTCGAAGATGATACTAAAGTCTTCCACATTTCTGAAGAACATGATTCTGATGAGGATGACGAAGTTAAGAAAGAAAAGGAAGAAGAACTAGAGCTATTTGAACAGCACGAACAACTTTGACTCGTACTGTCTCACCAGCTACTGGATAAGCAGTCAAAGAAACTACTGCTACTGGAACAACAATAAACAGGATTTTGTTTCAATTCAATGCATCCGGCTAAGAGGAAGAGGAATAGGATCAGTCTTTTGTGAAAGTTCCCCACCCACAGTCTGACCAAGAAAACCTCCTTTCTCGATTCTGATCTCAGCCCTAAACATCGTATCGATCGTTTAGCGGCCTTCAAACGGCCTATCCGTTGCCTTTTGATTCAGAGCCTCATCAGATCTATTTTTCTACGCGCCCCAACTCTCGTAAACTCGGATTACCCGCCCCGCTTGGCTGAATTTACATTCCGACTTCTTATAGTCCAAGTAAAGGATGAGGGGTGCCCTAAATGTGTGCGGTAGCACTCCTTATTTCCATAAAATAGGAGTAGAATGAAAAGAGGCGCAAGCTTGTAATCTTCGATTTTCCGCCTTTGAAATGCACTTTTGCTCTTGTTTGATGTGACAACTCAGAAAAGCTCTTTGCCTAAGGTTTCTGTAACTAAAAAGGGGCAATCCAGTAAGTCAATGCAGTCAAGCCAGTAAGTAGGGAGGTCCAGCTTTGCAGTCTAGCGAGTCAAGGGATGAGAGCGAAGAAAGCGGTTTTTCCTCAATAGATAGGCTCAGTTCAGCTCACGAAGAAGACGAAGAGTTGTCCTCGCTTTCTTATCCCGGGCCTTACGGCACAAATGCCCATTTATATGTTGGGTGGTAGCTGTTTTCATAAGCAAAAAAGCCCGAGCAAAAGACCCCTTTGGGGTCGAGCGCCTGCTCGGGGGGTAAGATTCTATCTGAATGAGTAAGAGCTCGAACTTGAGGAATAGGTGTAAGGGCTAAAAGCAGGTGGAAAAGCTAGAAGAAGGAGTAAGAGCGTTAACGAGAAGAATAGTAAAATTTGGAGTCTTAGAATGGATCCATGAACAGAGCTAGGGGAACCTGCGCACGCAAGAGAAGTGCTACGGCCAAGAACCAAAGGAGGTCAACGACTAAGGAGCAGCCCCAGCGAAATAGAACTACGACTCAGCGTAGGGCGAAGAGATTCGCTCACAAAGGATGTGACGCACCCGTCGGCCTCAGATGGACGAGACAAAGAGCGCAACTCCTGGGGCGAGAACTCAGAGAGGTGGAGATCCGGACAAGGCGAGAGCCAAGCAGAGGGATGGAGTAGGGGAGGACTAAGGGAAGACCGGTTGGTGAAAGTAGGCACGAGTGGAAAGGCAGGTGAGGAAGCGCAGGTGTGGAAGTCGAGTCTAGTATTGTTTTCATAGGCGAGTAAGAAGCAAGCGAGAGTGCAGGCTCGCCCCGAAAGCGAGCCGGGAGCGATCAAAGGCGATAAACGCTTGATTGTATTCTTGATTGATTCAATTGATAACGAGAGATAATGGTACCCCGACTATGCCCAAGGGGGGGGGTGAAAGCGGTATCAAAGCGAGACATAAGTTGATTATCCTCGCTTAGAAAGCTATCACCGCTTTCGGATATGTGCATAGCACAGCCTCACTAGTGCGAGTCGAGTCCATATGCAACGGGACCATTAGACAAGCCGAGTAAAGAAAGCAGTATCGAATAGAGCGGGCTCAAGTACACGAGCGAGGGAGCGATCTCCATGAGGGATGAACCACAATCCAGAGGGAAAGGGAAGAGCGGCCGATCCGCCAGCGGGTGATACGCGAGCGAGACTGTCAGTGAACCAACCAAGTCAATCCCTTTCCGCTTTGCACTCTGGTTCTTGATTTATTTTTAGCCCTTTCCAGCCACGCGCGATAGCACTCCTTACCCCGTTCAAATTCCTCACCGGGCAGCCTCCCTCAACTATGCTCACATGCGTGTTTTTGGCTGTAAATGCTTTGTTCATGTTCCCGCCGTCTCTCGTGAGTTGCTATCACCCCGTGCTTCTACGTGCATCTTTCTCGGATATCCTCCTGGTCAAAAAGGATATCGTGGTTATGATCCCATCACTCGGCGATCCTTTGTCTCTCGCGATGTCACATTCATTTAGACTCTTCCATATTACTCTCCATCTTCCTTCTCACCGGCTCCATCGACATCCGCTCCTTTGCCAGTCCCCGGGTCCTATCTCCGCTCCGTTTCCGAGCCACCCACTTTTCATTTGTGCCTGCTGATCGCTTCTTCTCTGAAGCTTAGGGTTGGACGACCTCCCGACACCTCCTTTCTATTTTTTCCCATAGGTCCCTTTTCTCTCTAAAACCTGAACCTTACGTCATAGGGGCGGAAGAACGACCCGTTCGCCACTTTAGATGGAGATGGCCTATCTCCTAATCTATTCTTCCGTATCCGTTGGGCGCCACACCCAGTCAATTATTAAGCACCTAGTGCCTTAGGGTGAAAGAGGGGTGAGTGATTCGGCATTATTTCACAGGCAAGTTCAGTCGGGATCCCTTAATTAAGAAAGAGGTCTTCCGACTGAACGATCGGCGGGGCGTCGTTTACCTTCTCTCTCTATCTATAAGAAAGGCAGAAAGAAAAGTGAGGGCTAGCTATAATCCGCACCTCCACCCCTAGCCATAGAAACATCTCCCACAGTTTTGTTGCTTCATCGACTGACAGTTTTGATGAAGATGGAGAGATTTCAGCTTCTTCCGCCTGTTTCTATGAAGAGAGAGAAGTGAAGCCTAGCAAGGAGCCAGGGAAAGATACTAAATAGTGTACTGAGTAGAAAGGAATGTGTTCCTTCCTTTCCTTACTTACTTACTTTCATTTTGATCTATCTAAAGAACGTCTATAGAAGACCCGGGTTAGCCAGACGTACGTCAACGCATATTAGCAGCGCTCAACGTGTCTATCTTTTTGATCACCTCATAATTCACAACATTATATTTCATCCGATCATTTTTCTTTTCCTTCCATATTTATGCCGAGCTATTACCCAAGGCAATAAATAGGTCTGTTCCCACTATCCAAGGATTTACTTGGACCATCACAGAGAGAGGATAGGATTTGTTGACTTTGGTGTGTGTGTGTGGTCGTTCGACATGCTTTTGGCTGCTCGACTACTAGTTGCTTGGCATGCTTTTGTCCACTTGGTGTGCTTCCGTATGCTTGTGGGGCATTTTTTTGCTTGGGGTCATGCCGGTTTCCACTAGTCTATTAGTTTAAGAAAGTCGTCAAGTGGACAATTGATTTGTCTCTCTCCCAACCGAACTACCACAACGTTTAGGGTCAAACTTATGTGAACCAATTGAGAAGAAGTATAGGAGGGGTTTAGAGGCTTATAGGCTTATAGGGCACTTCTTGCTTGCTTACTTGACTGAATTAGAGGTTAGAGGATTCCGTCTCGACGGAACGGCGAGGAGGAGCTGCTGATCTGCGAGGTTCTGCGGGCCTTGAGGAGATTGGTTAACTTATAGGAATTCCAGGCCCCTTGGTTTATAGTTGATGCGCTTCACTATTCATTCTATAGGGCGAGTCGCTTCCGCTTCCTTCCCCTCTTTCTTGCTTGTAGGTTGGCTATTTGTCAGCACAGGTTTGGCGCGTTCGGAAGCCAGAAGACGGAAGCCAAAGGAGTCGGGTCGACAAGAGGTTCCATTAATCACTGGCCGTTTTGACCTTAGCAATTGTTGGCCTTTGGAGCAACTCGATTCATTTCCTAGATCTCTTTAGGAGATACCAATGACCATAGATGGAACAACCTAATAGAAGGGTGGATTGCCTTTCGTCCCCAGTACTCTCCATGGGCGGGGGTCATCCCGCTGTTTCCTTTCTGCTATCTACATTGAGGGGCCTTTCGGGACTCCTATCATTTTAGAGCTCAAACTTGAATCAGCAAGCTCTGCATCAGCAATGCAGTTTATCCAACGAGAAACTTGATCTAAATCCTTGTTGCCTAAGGGGCACCCGAACGAACAAAATGTTTCATTGAATCGTACGCTCCTATTTTTTTATTTTTTCAACAACTGTAACCTAAACCTCCTTTAGGAGTCTTCCTTCAGGTTGTGAGGCTTCGCCGCCTTTAAGGACTGTAAACGAACATAGGCCCTCGCCGACTGAGAGCCACGTCGTAGGGGGCCCCGCCATACTATTTGAAATGCCGGAGTCGGAAAACGAACCTTCCTTCCCGTTTGAGCGGCATCTCGTACCCTAGCTACCCTGCGTCAGGGGTAATAGAACCTATACCGGAAACTGATTCCCTTTCTTCTTCCGCTTTAAGCAAGGCGCTGTTAAGCCCTCTTCTTCGAATCTTTGATCTTTTCCTGCCACGAGTGAATTTGATCGATACGGACGACATACGAGCGACACAAGTGCTACGAATAGGGAATACAGAAATGAATAAAAGAGCTAGTGGTCGACAGGTGCAGGATTCAATTGATCCGCTGCATAACTCGTCCATTCCTGACAGGAGGGTTTGAGGATAGGAGTTCTTTATCTATAAAGGCTACCATTCAGGCCTTAACCCCTAAGGCAGGCCTACTACCATAGTAGTAGCGTGGCGGCCTGCCTGTATTAGTCAAAGCAATTCGTCAGTGCTATGTCGTGTCTTCTACCGCTGCTACTTCGTCGGTCGGGGTACCCGCCACTTTCTTCGTCGAAGTGTTCGGGATCTATTTCTGTTGCATGAGCGATAGGTAGCTGAACATGTCTTTATGGATCGATCGGCATCGGTCTCTAAAGGGTATAGGTGGCTAGCGTAAGTTAGGTTAGTAGTATGCTTTGCGTTACTGTAATAAGCTCGGAAAGGGGCTGGCCTGGGATTAGTGAATACGGAAGGTATAGGGCTAGGAAAAGCGCATCTCGTCTTTCTTTTCGCTGTGTCGAGATCGCCACACATCTGAATCGGAGTAGGGTCGACAGTTCGTTTCTCCCGGAGAAGCTACTTTCTGAAGCAGCAGCCTTGATGACCGAATCTCTATTCATCATGTTGGATAATGAAAGGGATGCTGGACCAGACGGATATAGGAATTACGGAGCAATTCGAGGCACCTTGAATGGGAGCGCTGAGACAAGGACGGGCGAATGAACGAGGCATTAACGCCTAACCGTCGCCGCCTCCGGGTGAACTCCTTCTCTCTTTACCACTGTGGTATAAGGGGTGGGATTACCCGTATGGGTCAGGAGGAGGAAATATGGTAAGGCCCGGGATTCGAGGACAAGGGAGTCGATGTCTGGTTGGTGCAAAAAGGTTATGAATAGGCTCGGTGTTGGTTCAACCCTATCAGTCAACCCGGCAGGGCCATGCTTCTTGTGAATCTAAGGCATATATAGCTGATCAGCCAGAAGACAGGC